>NW_025423069.1:0-146271 GCF_020497125.1 Mauremys mutica
GAACGGCTGTTGCCTGGCCGGGAGTTAATGGTGCGGATATTGTCGGTGCCGCGGCAGACCAGACATCGGTGGCCGGGCGATCGAGAGTATATGAGCATAGCGCTCGGCTGCCGGAGCAGGCATCTCGGACGCAGCTTCTGAGCGAGCTCGACCACGGTCCGTACCGGGGAGCTTTTCCAGCACCGGACTTGACGGCTCTTGCTCTGGCCGGAGTTTATGGTGTGGATATTGTCGGTGCCGTGGCTGACACCGGTGATCCGGACGATCCGACTCTGAGCATAGCGCTCAGCTGCAGAGGGCGGCGGCGGCTCTTTTTTTTTCCTTTGCCTTTTTTTTTTTTTTTTTTCCTTTTCTTTCGGACGCAGCAAGGATATTGTGCCTCTTCATCCTTCCAGGAGAGGGATCCATGCCGCGGGTTACGTCGGAGCCAGCGACGGGTCGTGCCAGGAGGCCTTGGCCCGGTAACGGCGTTCACGTGGGGTGCCGAAGGGAGGCGCGCCTTGAATACTAACTAGCGCTCTGCGCAGGAGAGCGGAGGAGCAAGAGCTGCCTCCCTCAGGAGACTGTTTTTAAAACGAAAGCCCCGCTCCCCTTTGTTCACGGATTAAAGGCCTCACAAAATGCTAGGCACTTATCTGTGTAGGTAAGATCCTCTCGAGGCACTTAGGAGAAGTTCTCTTTGCTGGCAGCCGGCTTGTGGCCGGCGAAAGTCCGAGCATTAGAATACCCTGTGGACCGGGCATTGGTTCCCGCACCGGGGTGAGGGGAAAGGGGATAAACCCCGAAATCCTGTAAAATAAATACACTATACTATGCTACAAACAAAGAAAGTTAAACTACAACTATAAACAGAACGAGAGATACTCGGAGTAGCTAGGGAAGTGGAGGTCTTCATAAGCTGCGCTCCACTGTTCCATACGGCCGTCACGGGCGGAGGAAAGGACAGGGAACTGAGGAGCGGACGGGCCGGCTGGGGTATTTATCCTGCGCTAAAGCAGCGCCATCTCCAGGGGGCGCCCAGCGGGCCCGCCTGTGTTGGTAGGGTAAAAATCTTCCGAAGCGCCGTGCACGCGCCGGCGCACACACCTAACTGGAATGTATAGGAGCAAACACTCGAAAGAAGAACTAGTGTTTTGAAAGACCTGCTGGAGGAGCGTGGGTTGGGACTGTTAATTTTAATTAGGACTTGGAACACTTGGGGGAATTTCCAGAAGACTGGAATAAAGCTAATGCTGTGCCAATATTTTATAAAGTATTAAAAGTGATGACGCAGCTAATTATCAAGTGTTGTCAGTCTGAAATCGATACTGGGGCCAAAAGAATTGAGTAGCTGATACTGGATTTCATTAATAAATAACGGAGAGTAATGTTAATTATTATCCATTTATATAAAGGTTTAGACACAATAGTTTCTATCAAACTAAGTGGATATCCATACTGGAATCAAAAGTTTGGTTGCTGCTAATAGTACTGCATGTAATATACGTAGGCATTTTAGTTGCTTCAGCACAATTATTTTGAGCTAGAATGTACAAAATACACACGGCATACATTTAAATAGATTTTAAACTGGGATTTTTAAAATAGGGAACCAATGGTTGAGTGGATTTCTTTCTAGGGGGTTCCCATAAGGATTGGATCTTGGCACTGTGCTATTTAACATTCTTATCCATGACCTGGAGAGAGAATATAAAATCATCAACGATAACGTTTGCAAGTTGCCTCAAAGATCCGGGTTTGGTGGGGGTAACTAATGAAGTGTCTAGTAGGTTCAGGCTCCAGCACTGGGAGTCTGGGGAAGTTTTCCCAGCCATGGCTAGGGCGGTTATTTCCTGTTCCACAAACGAGGGCAAAGTGCCTATTTCCCAACACCTGTGCCTTGACATTAAGAACTATCTGACACTTCAGCCCATATTCTGCATAGTGGGCCAGGATTATAATATGATTAGGACATGAGGCATTTTTGTACAAGATGAGTCACGTGCCGGGTGTCATTGGAAAAGTTTTGATTTGCTGATTACGATTAACCTACCTGTGTGCATGGATCCATGTTTGTATCTGAAAGCTATGGATATTGAATCTGGTATCTGTTCTTTCAAATGAGCTCTTACTCTGGGTAACTCCCACAACGAAGCTTTCAGGGTACAACAATGAAGAAGCCATGGGACAGTGTTCATGGCTCATCAACAAAGACAATGGGATGTGGAAGAGCTTAGCCCTCCTCTGAATGTTTCAGCCAGCCTATGAATCATGGCTACTATGACTCAGCAGGGCACTCTAGGGCATGTGACCAGACCACATGGACAATGAACTTCATTTTTGGTACCTATATTTTTCCACAAACCGGGATTGGGAACTGAGTTTGAGAACAAATGGTTCCTGCCCTATGGAAAAGCTACTTAAGGTGGGGTGTGCCATCATCTCTTGGCCTCATTCCCCACCACAAGAGAACTCCTGGCAACACCTGAGCAACAAAGACTGAAGTGGGGGAAGTGCTGGTCCCAGTGGTAATGGGATTTTCTAGCTTGTGTATGGAAACTTGGTGGGACTATCATCAGTCTGGGTGAGAAATTGCTAATTCAAATTCTATCCAGATAGTATGTTAGGCTTAGCGTAGTTTGAGTTTTTTGGTTATATAAGTAATCTGCTTTGATCTGTTTGCTAACACTTATTGCTGGGAAATTGGCTGTTGTCTTCTCTCTCTCCTTGAGTGGATGAGGTAAAGGCACTCAGGTAGCTTAGTTGGGTGCATGGCCGCCCACCTGCTGTCGTGTTGGGTGATAACAGGCCCTGGAGAGGCTGGCTAAATGTCCAGCAAATCAGTGTGAAAGGGCCAGCCCAGCTTGAGGGTTAGAGCAGCGGTCCCCAACCTTTTTGGCACTAGGGACCGGTTTCGTAGAAAAAATCATTTCCGCGGACCTGCCCCCTATCTGACCCCCACCCACTTCCTGCCCCCCCGACTGCCCGCCCCCCTCAGAATCCCCGACTCATCCTGCTCCTTGTCCCTTCACCATCCCCAGAGACCCCCACCACCCTGGGACCCCACCCCTACTCTCTGTCCCTGACTGCCCAACACCCTATCCCCCACCCCCGCTGAGTCCTGACAGACCCCCCCCGGACCACCCCCAATCCAACCCCCCTGCATTCCCTGACCGCTCCCCCCAACCTCCGCCCCCTCTCTGTGCCCTGACTGTCCCCAGGACTCCCTGCCCCTTAGCCAACCCCCCTGGCCCCAGCCTCTTACCCCCGGCTTCCTCCTCACCCGGAGCCTCAGCGCCTCGCCCGACAGCTGCAGCGTGTCTCCGGCGGGGCCTGAGCTCCATCCTGCTCCGAGCCACGTGGGGAGGGGGCGGGGCTGGGAGCTCCACGCCGAGCGGAGGCAGCTGAGCTCAGCCCGGAGCTTGCAGCCCCGCCCCCTCACCACGCGGCTCTGAGGGGGCGGAGCTTAGGGGCCCTGCCGGAGACACGCCGCTTGATGTGCTAGGGGTCGGTTCGCGGCCCGGTTCCTAGCAGGCCGCGGACTGGTACCGGTCCGCGGCCCGGGGGTTGGGGACCCCTGGGTTATGGGCACAGCAGTTCCCAGACTGCCCCCTGGGGGTGACTACCCATCACACCCTAAACTACACTAGTGTCAGCAGGTTTGTCACATCCCGTCCCCTCCCTTTCTCCACCCATGGATATTTCCTGCCTCCCACCATCTCTAGCAGCTCCCACCAGTGGTGAGCTCCAGCTGGGTCGCATGAACGGGTTGTTAAATTTAGAAGCCTTTTTAGAACCGGTTGTTCCAGGACAACTGGTTCTAAAAAAGCTTTTAAATTTAACAAATGCTCAGGCAGCTGTCCACCCGGCCCCCGGCCCCAGCTCACCTCCCCTTCTCCTCTGAAAGCTCCACCCTTCTTCTCCTCCCCCTGTGAGGTTGTGGGGGGCTGGATAGGGGTCGGGGCAGTCAGAGGGCAGGGTAGCAAGGGGGCTGAATGGGGGCAACGGTCCCGGGGGCAGTCCGGAAGGCGCCGGGGGTGGAGGCGGTGGGGGGGGGCAGTCAGGGACAGAGAGAAGGGGTGGTTGGATGGGGCAGAGGTTCCAGGGGGGCATCAAGAATGAGAGGAGGGGTTTGATGGGGTGGCAGGAGGCAGTCAGGGGACGGGGGGATGGGTCGGTGTCCCCGGGGGGGTGTCAAGGAGCATGGGGGGTTGGAAGGGGCATGACCCCCTCGTGAGGTGAGGACAAGGGAACCTGTTGTTAATATTTTGGCAGCTCATCACTGGCTCCCACCCTCCTGTACATTTACTGCTTCTCTCCCTCCAAGCAGAACCCACCACCAGCTCCCTGAGAATCCCTTACCTGAGCCAGCTCCATTGCAGCCATTTCCTTCCCCCTGGGAGGAGGGGATGATTTGGGGAGAAACGTGGACGTTATTCTGTAGCCTGCTAGGGCGAGAAAGGCCAATGTGAGAGAATTCAGACAGGGTTTCTGTCCTTTCCACATGTCGATTCCCCCCAGCATTGTTCCCTGCTAATGGACATTCTAGGTTCTGCCACACTGTGAAGCACAGAGTGACCTTATCCCAGTACAGGCCTAGCCCCCTCCCACCAGGGTGTAGCCCTCTGACACATGGTGAAACCCTCCCAGGAGCAGAGTCTCTCTCTTATACTTATCAAGTTTGCGGGCGATACCAAACTGGGAGGGGTTGCAAGGACTTTGGAGGATAGAATTGAAATTCAAAATCATCTGGACAAACTGGAGAAATGGTCTGAAGTAAATAGGATGAAATTCAATAAGGACAAATCCAAAGTACTTCATTTAGGAAGGAACACTCAGTGGCACACATACAAAATGGGAAATGACGGCTTAGGAAGGAGCACTGCGGAAAGGGATCTGGGGGTCGTAGTGGATCACAAGCGAAATAGGAGTCAACAGTGTTGCAAAAAAGCAAGTATCCATTTTGGGAAGTATTAGCAGGAGTATTGTAAGCAAGACATGAGAAGAAATTCTTCCGCTCTACTCCACGCTGATTAGGTCTCAACTGGAGTAATGTGTCCAGTTCTAGGGGCCACATTTCAAGAAAGAATGTGGACCAAATTGGAGAAAGTCCAGAGAAGGGCAACAAAAATGATTAAAGATCTAGAAAAACATCACCTATGAGGGAAGATTGAAAAAAACTGGGGAAGACTCAGAGGGGACATGACCATAGGACAAGAAGCAATGGATTTAAGGCAGTTTAGGATGGAGATTAGGAAAAAAACTTCCTAACTGTCAGAGTGGTTAAGCACTGGAATAAATTGCCCAGGGAGGTTGTGGAATCTCCATCACTGGGGATATTTAAGAGCAGGCTGGACAAACACCTGTCAGAGATTGTCTAGATAATACTGAGTCCCTGCCTTGAGGGCAGGGGACTGGCCTAGATGACCTCTAGAGCAGGGGTCCCCAATCCCCTGCTAGGAACCGGGCCGCGAACCGACCCCTAGCACATCAAGAGGCGTGTCTCCGGCAGGGCCCCCTAAGCCCCGCCCCCTCAGAGCCGCGTGGTGGGGGGGCGGGGGTGCAAGCTCCGGGCTAAGCTCAGCTGCCTCCGCTCGGCGTTGGAGCTCCCAGCCCCGCCCCCTCCCCACGTGGCTCGGAGCAGGATGGAGCTCAGGCCCCGCCGGAGACACGCTGCAGCTGTCGGGCGAGGCGCTGAGGCTCCGGGTGAGGAGGGAGCCGGGGGTAAGAGGCTGGGGCCAGGGGGGTTGGCTAAGGGGCAGGGAGTCCTGGGGACAGTCAGGGCACAGAGAGGGGGCGGAGGTTGGGGGAGCGGTCAGGGAATGCGGGGGGGTTGGATTGTGGGTGTTCCGGGGGGGGTCTGTCAGGACTCAGCGGGGGTGGGGGATAGGGGTTGGGGCAGTCAGGGGACAGAGAGTAGGGGTGGGGTCCCAGGGTGGTGGGGGTCTCTGGGGGATGGTGAGGGGACAAGGAGCAGGATGGGTCGGGGATTCTGAGGGGGGCGGGCAGTCGGGGGGGCAGGAAGTGGGTGGGGGTCAGATAGGGGGCAGGTCCGCGGAAATTATTTTTTCTACGAAACCGGTCCCTAGTGCCAAAAAGGTTGGGGACCGCTGCTCTAGAGGACCCTTCCAGTTCTATGATTGTAAGAACCAAAGGCCAGAGAAGAGCAGAATCAAAGGAGTCACTCTGGGGATTCTCCCTGTCACTGTCCCCAAGGCAGCTCTCTCAGGTTAACTAAGTTGTTGGATGCTCCAGCCTTTATCCAGTCTCTCCTGGCAATGCCCCCTTCATGGGCTGGGCCTAGTTTTAGCTTTTGGGAAGTGTGACCCTGGGGGTGCTGAGACTGGGCCTTCTTGCCGCAGCACATCTTGTTCATTTCTGTGGCTCCCCAGTGAGTCCAAATGAGTAGATACTCCTCATACAGACTGTGAACATAAGAAGGGCCCACTGCATCAGAGCAATGGTCCATCTAGCTCAGTGGCCAATGCCAGGTGCCCCAGAGGGAATGAACAGAACAGGTAACCATCAAATGATCCATCCCCTGTCACCCATTCCCAGCTTCTGGCAAACAGAGGCTAGAGACACCATCCCTGCCCAGCCTGCCTGTGACACTGGCAGACGAGGTGTTAGCTCTTACACAAGCCTCTATGTCTTAGTTGAACATGGACAAACACACAGTGGAATCGGTCTGACTCAACTGTGTTAGTATTGTTAAAACAGGTATTAGGATTCTAAGAACATGTTTAGACTTTATTGAGTGCTTGTGAGTTGCTGCCTGGGTTAATATCTGACTAGTTGTATTGTGAGCCTCTGTGGCTCTGTAAATCACCACACAGGAGAGAGACTTTACCTAGGTGAAGTGCTGATTGACAGCCGAATGCATTACACCCTGCCTGGCAGGAAAGGTCCATCCACACCAGAGAGACTATTACGGCATGTTAAGGACAAAAGACTGTTGTGCTCTTGACTTCCCATTAGCTGAGTTTCCAGCTCAGAGCACATGGCAGGAAGGGGATGAAAAACCTCATACAGAAGGAACTGATTATCTGTATGCTGCTTGGACTCTGGGGGGCAAAGTTCCTAGGCATAAGCATGAGATCCCCAGCTGCTTAGCCGGGGTTAGTCCTAAAGAATATGCAGAGCTTGCTTATTATAGAAGCTTCTATTACCTTTGAAATTTAAGACTGTAATTTGTCTGCATCTGGATGATTAGCTGCTGTGACAGGGCAAGGCCAGCTGGCTATAGGAAAGTAGTGAGAAACAGGTATGTTAGCCCCAGGCTAAACAAATCCCTGTTACCATGGTAACCAAATGACAGTTTCTCCAGGTTAATCAAGACACCTGGGGCCAATTAACATCCTTCCACAAATCTGTGGAGACAGCTAGGTTGATTGGAACCCCTGAAGCCAATCAGGGGCTGGCTGAAACTAGTTAAAGAGCTCCCAGTTAGGCAGGTGGGTGTGCAGAACAGGAGCTGTGGGAGCGACTGATCAGTACACACCAGATCAGGCACAAGGAAGGAGGCCCTGAGGTAAGGGTGAAGTGGAGCCTGAGGAAGTGGGGCTGCTGTGGGGAAGTAGAACAGGGAATTGTATGTGTCCTGTTTCTAAAAGGTCAGATACCACAGCTGATACTATTAGGGTCCCTGGGCTGGAGCCTAGAGTAGAGGAGGGTCCTGGGCTCCCCCCTTTGCTCCCTGATTAATCACTGAGACTGGGAGACAACAGAGACTGTTCAAGGGAGGGGAGCTTTGCCACCCCTCCCTCGCTGGCTTATGATGAAAATGGCTCAGTGGGCTGTGACCCTTGTCCCTAGAGAGAAGGGCTACGTGGAGGGTCACAGTGAGCCTCTGAGGCTAGCGAAAATCCACCAGGAAATGCAGGGCCCATGGAGACAAGGACAGAGCTTTGTCACACTGCTTTAACTTTGTAAACAACTCTCATTTCTTTCAAATAAATCTTAATACAGGTTATGACAGGACTGGCTACAAGTGTTGTCTTTGCTGGGAGATCCAAGCGTCATTTGACCTAAGGAAGTGACTGGTCCTTCGGGCCTGGCAGTAACCTGAACGTTGTTGTGACTCATGGGGTAAGGCAGGGTTCTCAACCATGAGTCTGGGGCCCCCTGGGGGGCCATGAGCAGCTTTCAGGGGGCTGCCAAGCAAGGCCGGCATTAGACTCGCTGAGGCCCAGGGCAGAAAGCTGCAGTCCCAGCGCATGGGGCTGAAGTCTGGGCCCCTGAGCCCCACCCCCAGGGCTGAAGCAATGTAGCTTTGTGGGGGTCTGGGGCCCCAGGAAGTTGCCCTGTTTGCTACCCCCTAACACCAGCCCTGGCTGTGATGTTATTAATATAACCTGTGACTGTATAGTTCATTGGTGCAACCACTGTTATATTTGCAGCAAATGTTGTACAACGGTTGTCGTGTAAGGTGTCTATGAAAAGGTTATAATTTGCTCCTGATGATGATACTACCTGTGTGGGTGTATCATTTTTGCAGTCAAAGTTAGGAATATTGGCTACGTTCTTGTACATCAGTGTGTTTTGATTCTGAAGTAGCCTTAGTAAAGCATTAGATCAGCTTCTTCAGAAAGGAATTTGCAAATCAAGTGCCCAATCAAGAAACACTTAAAGGACCTTGGGGAAACTCCAATCCACATACCCTGGTGGGCCGGGCCAGTTTCTTTACCTGCCATGTCCACGGGTCGGCCGATTGCAGCTCCCACTGGCCGCGGTCTGCCGTCGCAGGCCAATGGGAGATGCAGGAAGCGGCGCAGGCTGAAGGATGTGCTGCTGCCACTTCCCGCTGCCTCCATTGGTCTGGAGTGACAAACTGTGGCTAGTGGGAGCCGCGATCGGGCAAACCTGCCAACATCGCAGGTAAACAAACTGTCCCAGCCTGCCAGGGTGCTTACCCTGGTGAGCCGCGTGCCAAAGGTTGCTGATCCCTGAGCTAAAATATTTAAGAGACAAGTCAGTTGAAAATATAGTGGTGCAAGAACAAAGTAACATCGCTTCCCATTGTTACACAGGGTATGGCTACACTTACGGTTTACAGCGCTGGTAGTTTGCAGCGCTGGTCATCCAGCTGTGTAGGAGCAGCGCTGGTGTGTGGCCACACTCACAGCTACCAGCGCTGGTGTGTGGCCACATTTGCAGCATTTGCAGCGCTGTTGGGAGTGCTGCATTATGGGCAGCTATCCCAGCATTCAAGTGCACCAACGTGCTTTTCAAAAGAGGGGGGTGGAGGGTGGTGTACTGTGACAGGGAGCGGGGAAGATAGAGAGAGTGGATTTTTGGAGCCAACACTGTGTGTTAGCTTCCTGGATTGGAAAAATCACAAAATGTTCATGAGCCCTTAGTCTTAACTCTAATTGCAAACAGCCTGCCTCCAACACGGACTCCCCCGTTTCACTCACTCCCTGTGGTGTACTGTGACAGGGAGCGGGGAAGAGAGAGATTGGAAAAATCACAAAATGTTTGCAAACCCTAACAGCCTGCATCCAACACTGTTTCCCTGCCTCTCATTTGATCGTTCACAGCCAGGTACAGATAGCTCCTGTTTGCTGTGATCAGTGTTTGTTTTTATAGATAAGCAGTTCAAACGGAGCTCCAATCGGCTCCGTTCTGTTTCATTCACTCTCCCTGCCTGCCTCTCATTTGATTGTTTACAGCCAGGTACAGAACGGAGCTCCGATCGGAGCTCGTTCACAACAAAACAAAGAGAGGCTGCATAACAAAACAAAGAGAGTAATTTATAAAAGCATTCTGGGATACACCTTATTCCCTGGAGGCCAATCACAGCGCTGGTGTGTGGCCACACTTGATGACCAGCGCTGCAGCACCAGCGCTGGAATCCTTATTCCCCATGCCGAGTGAGGTGTACGGCCAGCGCTGCAGCCAGGGAGTTGCAGCGCTGGAAGTGCCCTGCAGGTGTGGCCACTTACTAATTGCAGCGCTGGTGGAGGCTTTCCAGCGCTGCAAATCGCCAGTGTAGCCATACCCTCAGCTTCTAGCTGCTGGAGGCTGCAATCCCCTGTCGTTAACATGGTTATTGGGCTGAAATCTCCCCACGGCCAGTCAGAGATAGACACGTACCTGTGTCGCTCCCCAGCTTCCGTCGCAGCGTCTCTAGGGGAAGGAGAAGATGGGAGAGGTGAGAATTCAGGCCCTCACATTAATGGAGAAATCCCCATTGCTTATTAATGGAACTGCTGTTAACGACGAGATGGTGACAGAGATCAGAGGCCGATAACGCAGCCGCTGCAGACAGGGCTGCTCCATGGGGAAGGGCGACTCGCTGAGCTGGGCTGTGAGATGGAGCCCAGGATCAGTGACATCACTAGAGTCCCCGACTCCTTCCCAGGGTCAGGGTTGCTCTGACCAGAGGAGACACCACCCCCAGACTCCAACTCACCTTTGAATCCCAGCAGCACCTCCTGCAGCAGGGCACTTTGCAGAGAGAAATCGCTGAGTCTCTTCTCCAGCTCCGCAAACGACGCCTCTGGCTTCCGAAATGTCCTGTCCTCCCTGCTGGGGAAAGGAGGGGTGAGAAATAGGCCTGAGCCCCAGACCCTGAGCCCAGCAACCCCCAAACTTCACAAAACCTGGATCTGAGCTTTGTAGCCTGAGATAGTCAATGTCAGGGTGAGTCACCTCAGCCCTGTGCTCCCCAGAGAGACGGGAAGTGGGGAGACACTCGAGCAAGGAACGGAGACATTGTTCAGGGGCTTTCTCAGGGACGCTCTGGTTCGGGGGGGGGGGGGCAGAGCCACCCCCTACGCTGGTTTACGGCAGGAACAAGGGGCACCAGCACGGGGATTATGTGGAAAGGGAGGAGACACAGACCAGAGAGTGGGCAGGTCCTACATGCTGACAGTGGCCACAGACAGAGCCCAGGGCTCCAGCAGGGAATGAACGTGGGCCCTTTAATGCCAAAACCCCCCAACCCTTCAGCTGAAACAGTAACCCTGGGGCGTCCAGCTCCTTTGGCAGAGAGGGCCACATTGCACCGTCCGTTACGGCCAGTGGCCAGGGCATCGGTTTAAGACTCTGTGCCATGCTCCATTCGCAGCAGAACACCCACTGCTCTCCATGGGACACCCACGTACGAAGAACAAGGGGGGAATCTGCCCTTAGTATGGGAAATAAATTTTAGTTCTTAGTATTTTGCCAAGTCTTTGCCTGTCACGTTCAGTGTCACTCAGGAGGAAAACAGCCCCTTCCTGGACACCCCTGTAGGGCCCTGCTGGTTCTTCCCTGTGTTTCCCTGCCTTTCCCACCCTCCTTTCCCCATTTCTCTCTCGCTTCCTGCCAGGGGGCAGCTTCCTATTCAGTGCAGTTATCAAACCTAGCAGCCCATGAGGGGGAGCGAAATGGAGCCCAGGACTTACCTGCCCCCAGTGCTCCCAGCACCCTAAAAAGGAGAGAAAGAGGAGGCCGTCAGGGGGAGTGTCCCTGGGTGGGGAGGCCTCCTGCTCTGCAGGGGTCACCATTGAGGCCTCGGGCAGTAGGGGAATTTCAGGTTTCCATTCCCAGAGGTGCTGCCCCCCTACCAGGGACTTTCCCCTACGCAGCCCCAGCAATCCCTGCGGGCAGGTCCCACTGTGGAAATCTTCTCCCCGGGCACTTTACAGGCAGAAGATATTTCTCTGCATTGAGAATCAAATTCCCCCCAGTGCTGAGAGACCCAGAAGGCCCCTGGCCCCACTAAACCCATTAACCTGCAGTGACAGGGGCCTTGGGCCTGGCTCGGGACCTCAGCATGGTGGGAGAGGGGATTTCACCCTCCAAGTGCAAATGCAGAGAGACATTTCCAGGAGAGAAGGTCTTGGGGCTGCAGCATACAGGACTCCCAGGGCCCATCCCTGGCGCCGCTGCCAGACTCACTGGGTGACCTTGGGCAGGGCTCTGCCCCTCCCTCTGCCTCACTTTCCCCATTTGTCCCATAGGGATAATGCCCCTGACCCCACTCTGTAAAGTGCTTTGGGGTCTAGGGCTCAGAAGCGCCTAGAGAAACGCTGCGTATGATCATTGCAATGACAGCCTGACCTGCAGGGGTTGGCTCAGCGGCTGCTGCCCCTTCTCTCCTCCTCTCCCGCTGAGCAGGGAAATCTGCCAGGACAGGCTGCAGACGCCCTCATCCCTTCTCTGGACAATGGCTCTCTCTAGCTTCTCCAGCCGGGACAGCAGCCGCTGCTCCTGCTCCTCCAGAAACCCTCGCAGCTCCTGCGACTCCCAGACGATCTTCTGCCTCTCGGCTTCCGTCTGTTTCTGCAACAGGGAGAGGGCGGCTCAGTAACGGAGGAACACAGAACATAAGAACGGCCAGACTGGATCAGACCAAAGGCCCATCTAGCCCGGTATCCTGTCTTCTGACAGAGGCCAATGCCAGGTGCCCCAGAGGGAATGAACAGAACAGAGAATCATCAAGTGACCCATCCCCTGTCGCCCATTCCCAGCTTCTGGCAAACAGAGGCTAGGAACACCATCCCACTCATCCTGGCTAATAGCCACTGATGGACCTGTCCTCCATGCACTTCTCTAGTTCTTTTTAGAACCCTGTTAGTGTCTTGGCCTTCACAACATCCCCTGGCAAGGGGTTCCACAGGTTGACTGTGTGTTGTGTGAAGAAATACTTCCTTTGTTTCTTTTAAACCTGCTGCCTATTCATTTCACTGGATGACTCCTAGTTCTTGTGTTATGAGGAGGAAATAACACTTTCTTATTTACTTTCGCCACACAAGTCATGATTTTATAGACCTCTACCATATCCCCCCTTAGTCGTCTCTTCTCCAAGGTGAACAGTCTCAGGCTTTGTCTACACTGGCACTTCTCTCCTGCCAACAAAGAGCAGCTACACTGCGCGCCTGTCAGCAGAACGGCTGTAGCGGCACAGTCGTGTGGCTAAAAGCTGCGGAGTGCAGCCATAGCTTCAGTCTTATTAATCTCGCCTCATACGGAAGCTGTTCCATATCCTTCATCATTTTTGCTGACCTTCTCTGAACCTTTTCCAATGTATCTTTTTTGAGATGGGGCGACCAGATCTGCACACAGTATTCAAGATGTGGACATACCATGGATTTATATAGAGGCAATAGGATATTTTCTGTTTTATTGTCTATCCCTTTCCTAATGATTCCCCACATTCTGTTTGCTTTTTTGACTGCTGCTGCAGATTGAGTGGATGTTTCCAGAGAACTATCCACAGTGACTCCAAAATCTCTTTCTTGAGCGGTAACAGCTAATTTAGACCCCATCATTTTATGTGCATTTGATATTATCTCTTCCAATGTGCCCTATTTTGCATTTATCAACATTGAAATTCATCTGCTCCATAACAGGAGAAAATCATAAATGCACCTGGGGACGGGTGGCAGAGTTATTTACCAGAACACAAGATCTCTGGTGGTGGGAGATGGGAAGTTCATTTATCCCAGGAAGGGAGGAGGGATCAGGACCGGGGTGAGCTGTACATCACCTACAGGAGGGACACTTCTCCCCAAAACCTCATCAACGTGCACTGAGCCAAATCCTCCATCTCTGCAGCCCACATTTCATCTCCTTCCTCCCCATCCCCCCAGGAGCTAGAAAGGATCCCTGGTCACTGTGACATCCAGACAGCCCGTGGGCAGGGGCTCCGGGCTAACACAGACTGACCCTCTCCTGCCCAGCAGCCTCCTGCATCCTAAGGGCATCATGTTACCCCCGTGTCTGACACTCCAGGCTCCCTGGGCTCCAGCGGGGATGGGTCCCTGGCTGAGGCTGGCAGGGTGGGCCCTGCACTCACCAGGTCATTCTTATGCCAGGCAAACCTAAGTGGCGGGGGGCTCTGGGCACCTACCAGCAGCTCCTCGCTCTGCCGCTCCTCCTCGGCTTTGGCTGCTTCTCTCTCTTTTCCCAGAGGGGCCAGATGCTTTTGTGGTGCCTCCTGGAAGAAGCAGGGGAGGGAGGGTTAGAAACTGCTGCAAACCTCCCAGCTGCCAGATTTCAGGGCCCGTCCTGCCCTGCAGACGCCTGTGCAGGGTCCCTGGGACTCAGACTGAGAGGAGCTGGTGAAACAGGGAACAGCTTTTCCAGAGGAAACGCAGGGCCCCAGGCTGCAGTGCCAGGGGTGCAGCCCAACCCCCAGCTCCCCGGGGCCTCACCCACATCCCAAGCAGCCAACTTCAGACAGTCCCCCACTTTCCCCAGCGCCAGCCCCCAAAGCTCCCGCAGGGCCAGATCTGAACATGGAGCCCCCCAAACATCCCCCAGCCCCGACCCCCCAGCGCACCCCAAACTCCCAGCTCCCCCCCAGCCCCCAGCCGCTCCCCCCCAGCCCTGACCACCCCAGTGCACCCCAAACTCCCAGCAGCCCCACAGCCTCCATCCCCATCCGCTCCCCCCCAGCCCTGACCCCCCACAGCGCACCCCAAACTCCCAGCTCCCCCACAGCTCCCATCCCCAGCCGCTCCCCCCCAGCCCTGACCCCCCAGTGCACCCCAAACTCCCAGCTCCCCCACAGCCCCCATCCCCGGCCGGGCCCCCCCCAGCCCTGACCCCCCCCAGCACACCCCAAACTCCCAGCTCCCCACAGCCCCCATCCCCAGCTGCCCCCCCCCCCTGGCTCTGACCCCCCCCAACGCACTCCCAGCTCCCCCCCCCCGCCCGGCTCTGAACAACCCAGATTCCCTCCCCGCCCCGGGCTCTGCAGCCGAGCCACGTTCCGGGCCCAGCCGCTCCCGGGCTCCGTCGCCCCGGGCCCGCCCGGGCCACTTGCCCCCGCAGCCCCACTCTGGCCGCGCGGAGCTTGGGGACCCCCCCGGGCAGGGGGCGAACCAGACAGCCGGGCCCGGCCCCCTCCCGGCAGGAGCGTGTCCGCCCCCCACGTGTCCCCGTGCTGCCCCCGGCCCCACCGCGCTGCCCCGCGAGCTGCAACAGCCCCCGCGCCGCGCTCCTGGCCCCGGCCATGGTCCCGCTGCCGCACAAAGGGGCGGGGGCGGGAAGGGGCGGCTCCTCCCCAGGCCTGGGCCTGGGCCTGGCCCCGCCCCCGGGCCCCACGCAGGGGGTGGGACCCACGGGGACCCACCTCAGCCCAGAGGGGGCAGGAGGGGGCGGGGCTCCCCAGGGGAAAAGCGGGGGCGGGACGGGGGCTGCTGAACCATCAGACTCAGGAGCCCCCGGGCAGCGTATTAACGCGCCTCCCGCAGCCATGTGCTGCTCCCGGGCACTGCGCATGCTCAGTTTCCTAAGTTGTTTTATCTGCTGCTGGGATAACCTGAATTCCCTGAATTTTTAAATTTAATTTTTTCTTCTCATTTTAGAGCTGACAGAATTTCTGGCCTAGTGTCAAAACTTTGTTTTGAGTCAATCCACCACTGGGGATTGCATTTTTGCAACTGTTATTTTGCCTCAGTCTAGCCCTTAGTGTTTTTCCACATGCCGTTGTGTACAGCTTGATTCTCAAATATTCAATAAAGGCAGGATACTATCGCCTATAATGTCTTTCTCCCTGGAAAAAAAATCTATTGTAATTTTTGCAGAAAATTAGAACTGCCAACATGGGTCAGACCAATAGTCCGCCTAATCTAGTATCCTGTCTTGTGGCAGTGGTCAATGCCAGGTGCTTCTAAGGGAATGATCAGACCAGGCAATGACTCAGTGAACCATCCCATTGCCCACTCCCAGCATCTGGCAATCAAAGGACGGTTTAGGGACATGCAGAGCATGGGCCTGCATCCCTGATGATCTTGGCTAATAGCCAGTCTACTTATCCTGAGGGACTGATCTAATTCTTTGTTCAACCCATTCACAGTTTTGCCTTTCAAAATATAATGAACATGCATCTACAACCCCAAGATACCTTGACAACCACAAGAATTCTAAAATCACGAGTTATACACCCTCGAGTCAAGACATTGTAATAAATAAATGAGATCTTTTTTGTGCCTCTTTGTTCCTGAGCCTGTAGGGTGCAGTAAGGCCAGTTCCAATGCCTTGAGCCGAAACACCTGAATGAATCTTTGTCTACCCGCAGACTGTTCCTGTTACCTCTCCCAAACATTTAATATACCTAAGGCCATATCTACACTTTAAGCGTGGGTTAACTCAAGTTATGTCAGCACAGAGTTACTACGGTTACTATGCCACGTATTAGGAGGTAGCCGTGTTAGTCTGTATCCACAAAACCAACAAGCAGTCCGGTGGCACCTGATCTGTTAGTCTTTAAGGTGCCACCGGACTCCTTGTTTTTACAGTTACTATGTCACTGGTGTGCATGCCTCCTGGACTCCTTCCTCAGCCGTCAGGGTACTCACCAGAACCACTTGTATAGATTCAGAGTGAGGTGCACCATGAATAGATCTCCCACTGTCCACCCACTGCATTTTGGGACGCTTTGGTTTGGCAGTGTATGCTGGGTACCAAACAGCTCAGTCAGGGGTGGTTGTGGCCATGGGATCCAACTTCTTAGAACGCATTGTTAACTAGCCACTAATGTTATATGTGACCCCTACATAAACGTATACATAATGTTTACACCAGGGGTCTCAAACATGCGGCCCGCGGGCCGCATGCAGCCCGCAGAGCTCTTCCCTGCGGCCCGCGGAGCTCCCCAGGGCCGCCCAGAGGGGGGGCAAAGGGGGCAATTTGCCCCGGGCCCCGCAGGGGCCCCCAAGAGAAAAGCGGAGGCTCCCGCCTCCGCCCCTCTCCTGGAGCCTCGGCGCATAGAGCGCCGAGTCTCCGTCCGAGCGCCTGAGCCCCGCCCCGATCCGAGCCGCGTGGGGAGGGGGCGGGGCTGGGAGCTCTGGGCTGAGCGCTGCGCTCGGCGTGGAGCTCACAGCCCCACCCCCTCACCACGCGGCTCTGAGCGGGACGAAGCTCAGGCCTCGCCGGAGACGCGCTCGGGTAAGGGGGGGGGGGGAAGCGGGAGCCGCCGGGGCCGGGCCGGGGCCTGGGTGGGAAGCGGGACCCGCCGGGGCCGGGGCCGGGCCGTGGGGGGGGGAAGGGAAGCGAGACCCGCCGGGCCGGGCCGGGGGGGTGGGGGAGGGAAGCGCGACCCGCCGGGGCCGGGCCGGGCCGGGGGTGGGGAAGGGAAGCGAGACCCGCCGGGGCCGGGCCGGGCCAGGCCGGGGGGTGGGGGAGGGAAGCGAGACCCGCCGGGGCCGGGCCGGGCCGGGGGGGGGGGGAAGGGAAGCGAGACCCGCCGGGCCGGGCCGGGCCGGGGGTGGGGAAGGGAAGCGAGACCCGCCGGGGCCGGGCCGGGCCGGGGGGTGGGGGAGGGAAGCGAGACCCGCCGGGGCCGGGCCGGGCCGGGCCGGGGGGGGGAAGGGAAGCGAGACCCGCCGGGCCGGGCCGGGCCGGGGGTGGGGAAGGGAAGCGAGACCCGCCGGGCCGGGCCAGGCCGGGGGTGGGGAAGGGAAGCGAGACCCGCCGGGGCCGGGCCGGGCCGGGGGGTGGGGGAGGGAAGCGGGACCGGCCGGGGCCGGGGTGGGAAGCGGGACCGGCCGGGGTGGGGAAAAGAGGGACCCGCCGCCGCCGAAGCGCAGCCCGGTCTTCGGCGGTGGGGGGCCCCTTCTGTTCCGGGACCCGCCGCCTAAGTGCCCCGCCGCCAAGCCACCAAACAGCTGTTGGTGGCGCTTAGCACTTTCCAGGAGGGAGGGGGGAGGAGCGGGGAGCCGCGCGCTTAGGGGAGGAGGTGGAGAAGAGACAGGGCAGGGGCGGGGCCTCATGGAAGGGGTGGATTGGGGGTGGGGCCAGGGGCAGCAAGGGGGCGTGTCAGTGATTCGGCCCTCGGGCCAATGCACTAGTCCTCATGCGGCCCTCGGGGTCATTTGAGTTTGAGACCCCCTGGTTTACACCGTTTTTTTCTAAACCCACAAATCTGCCTGGCCCTCCTCACTGTCTGCCATCTCACACAGAACCATGGAGCTTGCATGGCTCTGCACTATTGTCATGAGCGTTTGCACCCAAAGGTGCATGCTCCTTTCCTATTTGCAGATCAGCAAACATACATTATACTCTACAGTCTTTATGAAAATATGCTTATGATCTGGATATGACATAGCTAATATATACTTTATGCAAGATGGCTGATGTGAGGTATCATTGCAAAACTTAAGACCTATTGACTGTGTTAATCCAACCTGTATGCATGTAACATTTGTACCTGAGGCTAGAAATATTAACCATGTCTCTGTATTTCAAAGATGCTCTGTTGGAGGAGGCCAGACAATGTTAGTGGCTTATTGAAGGAATGCACAAAGACATAAAGCTTACCCCAGGAACTGTGTACAATAGGAACCTCTGAACGCTAGTGTTATACAATGGGGACTACTTGAGCAGGATCAAACACCTGTACACAGTGGGTGCTGTTTTGTTGTACAGACAAAACTACACGGGATCTTTTCAGGGGGCAAGACAAAGATGCCACATTTATTATGATAATTTGATTTATGACCAAGAACTAATATTTTAATCCTTATACACACACATTATACCTAATACCTATACACACACACATTCACACACACACATGTTGGTGTCACTAGGCATAACTCTAGGTAACTCGGGGGGGGGGGGGGTGGAAGACCACGAGTGTCGATGAAGCCCCCCCTGCTCTAGGCCTAAGTGAACCAAGGCTCCTCCATGATGAACTTTAACCAACCTAAGTAGCTGCAAAACAAAATGTGTAACAGTCAGCTAACAGCTCAAGGCAGTCTGAAGCGGTAGTGATAAGGGAAGCCTACATGCCTCTGTGAAGGACAAGATAACAGGTCTGGGAAAATTTGCTAACAAGCTACCCTTGCAGCGGCCAAGGTTGCTTACTGTAGCTGCTACAGGGGGGAGGAAGGAAACGGGGGAGGGGGGAAGAAAGGGGGGGAAACTAAGCTGAAGCAAACGACTTGAGTATAAGAAGGGAAAGCGGCTTGTATCTGGGCGCTTGATTTGAGACGTGCCAGTCTCCTTGCACCGCTTTGAGATCTCAAATAAACTTTGTCTGCTTCTCCACCCTGGTGTGTTCATTGGTGCGAAGCACACCGGGCAACGAACCCCGCTGTTGCCCCCTTGGGCCCTCTGTGCCGGCAACAGTACAATTATAATAGGATTAGGTCATAATTATGATGCATTATGTGCAAGATGACAGGGTTTCAGAGTCTGTACTGGGCTATCTTGATTATCACTTCACAAGTTTTTTTCTCTTACTTAATTGGCCTCTCAGAGTTGGTAAGACAACTCCCACCTTTTCATGCTCTCTGTATGTGTGTGTGTGTGTGTGTATATATATGTCTCCTCAATATATGTTCTGTTCTATGCATCCGAAGAAGTGGGCTGTAGCCCACGAAAGCTTATACTCAAATAAATTTGTTAGTCTCTAAGGTGCCACAAGTCCTCCTGTTCTTTATGTGCAAGATGTGTCATGTGCAGTGTCACTGGAAACGTTATGATTTGCTGAATAGGATTCTCCTATTAGTGTGCGCAGAGCATGTTTATCTCTGCAGTTATGAATATTGACTATTGTCTCAGGGTGGTACCCTGCTCCTGCCCTGCGGGGCTTAAAACAGCCCAGGAGAGGGCTGGGGCTGGGGCAAGAAGCCTGGGCTGATTGGGGGAAGCAGGCTCAGCTGTGGCCAGGTCCCAATCAGGCCCAGCTGGCCCCTATAAGAGGCAGTGAGCCAGGAGCCCAGTCAGTCTCTCTCTGGCTGTAGAGGGAGAAGGGCCTGGCTGCAGGGAGCTAGACAAGGGACTTGGAGTGGAGCAGGGCTGGGGAAAGGCAGAGGAGCTGGGGCGCTCCTGCCTGGAAAGCCCCAGGCTGCGGCCTAGCATTAGGCCAAGAGGTCCTGGGGGTGGCAAGGGGCAGCCCATGGGTAGGCAAAGGCAGCAGGTCCAAACCCCTTTGCCTGTGATGAGTGGTTGATACTGCAGTCTGCCCCAGTGAACAGGGACTAGATGGAGACTGGGCAGTAGCCAATACTGAGGCAAAGTGGGGATAATGGGGTGGGGGTTCCCCTGGGAGGGGGCGACCCAGTTACCAGAGGCACTGGGGTCCAGGGAGGGACTCGTGGCCAGAGGACAGGCGGATCACTGGCCTGCAGAGGGCACTCCGGGCTGGAAATTGAGCTAATTCCCGGAAGTCACCAGCAGGAGGCGCCGCAGGGGTGAATCCGACTCCTCTACAACTATGTATCTGTATTTCAAAGGTGCTTACTCTGGGTAACACCCACAACGAGCCTTTCAGGTACAACAAAGAAGCCAGACACTGCTGATGGCTCATCAACAAAGACAATGGACCGTGGAAGAGCTTAGCCTTCCTGTGAATGTTTCAGCCGGCCTATGAGTCATGGCTACTATGACTCAGCAGGCCATGCTAGGGCATGTGACCAGACCACATGACACTAAACTCCATTTTGTTACCTCTATTTTTCCACAAACTGGACTGGGAACTGAGTTTGGAACAAGGGTTCCTGCCATATGGAAAAGCTACATAAGGTGGGGTGTGACGTCATCTCTTGGCCTCATTCCCCGCACAAGAGAACTCCTGGAAACACCTGAGGAACAAAGACTGAAGTGGGGGAAGTGCTGCTCCCAGGGTAAATGGATTTCTAGCTTGTGTATGGAAACTTGGGGGACTGCTTGTACCATCAGTCAGGGTGAGAAATTGCTAATTCAGATTCTATCCATCTAGTATATTAGGCTTAGTTTGAGGTTTTGGTTATTTGCTTAGTAATCTGCTTTGATCTGTTTGCTACCACTTAGAATTGTTGGGACATGTTATGGTTCAGTAAAAGAGCAGGGAACTGCTAATGTGCAGACATGGGATTAGGGGACAAAGGCATAAGCAGGCAGGAATTCTTTGCTTAATAAATAAGCTGCCATATTTTTCCTTTCCCTGTTGCTTGTAAGAATTGATAAGGATGCAGCTGCATGAGAAATGTAGTTGTTGGAATAAATGTCCTTTGTGTGAAAGAAGGTAAAAGAAATGTTACCTTCCCCCTCCCTTCCTTTCCCAGCTACATAAACAAGCCCTTCCTCCCTCCCCTGAGAACTGCTGATAAAGGAAATTTGTAGCAACAGATTAATACAAAGTACTGTATTTTCAAGGTAAAAATGTCTGTATAACATGCATAATCCTGTGACTAACAGCTAGGGGTGGGTATACTAACAGTATGGGTGTTTCTATTACTTAATAAGGGCTTTGGGGTGTTGTAATGGAGGCGTGTACATACTAAGTTAGATAAAAGGAGTGTGATGTAACTAATCCAGTGCTTACTCGACAATTGGGTCGAGGGGAACAAGCATCGCAATAAAGAAGGCTGTACTCATATCTGCTTCCGGGTCAACCTGCTCCTCTATTCTTCTAACAAAAATCACTTTATCTTTCTGCAGTTAATAAACTCGTTTTATGCTTTATCTTAACCAGTGTTAAGTATTTTGAGTGAAGTGTCTGGGGAAAATCTCAGCTGGGTTAGCACAAGCTCGCTGTGCACATCTTTCCCGTATCAAGGGGAAGGCAAATTATATTAATGAGCTGACATTATAGAGATCCTGGTGCACTATAAGATGATACAATTCTGAATTTATACTACAGCAAGTGTGCAAGGTTGGGGAGCTGGGAAATTGGCTGCTGTCGTCTATCTGTCCTTGAGCGGTTTAGGTAAAGCACTCAGGTAGCTTAGTTGGATGCATGGCGCCACCTGCTGTCGTGTTGGGTGATAACAGGCCCTGGAGAGGCTGGCTGAATCTCCAGCAAAGCAGTGTGAGAAGGGCCAGCCCAGCTTCAGGGTTAGAGGGCACAGCGGTTCCCAGAACCTCCCCAGACTGCACCCCAGGGTGACAACCCATCACACCCTAGATTACACAAGTCCCAGCGAGATTGTAACATCCTGTTATTTCCTGCCTCCCACCACCTGTAGCAGCTACCACCTTCCTATGCCTTTACTGCTCCTTTCCCTCCAAGCAGAGCCCACCACCAGCTCCCTGATAACCTCTTACCTGAGCCAGCTCCATTGCAGCCATTTCCTTCCCCAGGGGAGGATGGGATAATCTGGAACAAACATGGACGTTATTTTGTAGCCTGTCAGGGCGAGAAGGGCAATGTGAGAGAATTCAGACAGGGCTTTTGTCCATTCCACAAGCCGATTCCCCCCAGGATTTTTCCCTGCTAATGGACATTCTAGGTTCTGCCACACTCTGAAGCACAAAGTGACCTTATTCCAGTACAGGTCTAGCCCCCTCCTACCAGGGTGTAACCCTCTGACACCCTCTGAAACCCTCCCAGTAGCAGAGTCTCTGTGTTACACTTATCAAGTTTGCGGATGATACCAAAATGGGAGGGGCTGCAAGTGCTTTGGAGGATAGGATTAAAATGCAAAATGATCTGGACAAACTGGAGAAATGGTCTGAAGTAAATAGGATGAAATTCAATAAGGACAAATGCAAAGTACTCCACTTAGGAAGGAACAATCAGTTGCACACATACAAAATGGGAAATGACTGCCTAGGAAGGAGTGCTGCAGAAAGGGATCTGGGGGTCATAGTGGATCACAAGCTAAATATGAGTCAACAGTGTAACGCTTTTGCAAAAAGAAAACATTCTGAGATATATTAGCAGGAGTACTGTAAGCAAGACACGAGAAGTCATTCTTCTGCTCTACTTCGCACTAATTAGGCCACAACTGGAGTACTGTGTCCAGTTACAGGTGCCACATTTCAGGAAAGATGTGGACAAATTGCAGAAAGTCCAGAGAAGAGCAAAAAAAAATGATCAAAGATCTAGAAAACATGACCTATGAGGGAAGATTGAAAACATTGTGTTTGTTTAGTCTGGAGAAGAGAAGACTGAGAAGGGACATGATCAGAGTTGTCAAGTACATAAAAGGTTGTTACAAAGATGCAGGAGAAAAATTGTTCATTTTTAACCTCTGAGGATAGGATAAGAAGCAATGGGCTTAAATTGCAGCAAGGGCGGTTTAGGATGGAGATTAGGAAAAAAAACCTTCCTGTCAGAGTTGTTGAGTACTGGAATAAATTGCCTAGGGGGGTTCTGGAATCTCCATCATTGGGGATTTTTAAGAGCAGGCTGGACAAACACCTGTCAGGGATGGTCTAGATAATACTTAGTCCTCCCTTGAAGGCAGGGGACTGGACTAGCTACCTCTCAAGGTCCCTTCCAGTTCTATGATTCTATCAATCAGAGGCCAGAGAAGAGCAGAATCAAAGGAGTCACTCTGGGGATTCTCCCTGTCACTGTCCCCAAGGCAGCTCTCTCAGGTTTACAAAGTTGTTTGATGCACCAGCCTGTTGCATCGCAGAGGAGCATGGACAGAGTCTGACAACCCATGTGATCATAAGCAGAGAGTTCTTTATTCATTTCCAGCATGCTCTTATATCCCATTATGGCCAGCAATCAGACAGTTGCTAATTGGTTAATTAAATATACACAGCCGCAGCTGTAACCCCATCCTAATTAACATCCTACACACCTGTTTGACTTATCATCCTATTTACAGTTAGCTGGCCGATGAGAGCGCGCCCAGGGTCAGCCCTTTATACACAATTTCCAGCGTTATCGGCTCGTCCCAGAAGCCTAAACAATCTCAGCATTTCACATTCTATTCCCAACACCAGCCTTTATCCAGTCTCTCTTGGCAGTGCCCCTTTCAAGGGCTGGGCCTAGTTTTAGCCTTTGGGAAGTGTGACCCCGGGTGCTCTGAGACTGGGCCTTCTTGCGTCAGCACATCTTGTTTCTTTCTGTGGCTCCCCAGCGAGTCCCACAGCCTCATACAGACTGTGAACATAAGAAGAGCCCACTGCATCAGACCAATGGCCCATCTAGCTCAGTGGCCAATGCCAGGTGCTTCAGAGGGAAAGAACAGAACAGGTAACCATCAACTGATCCATCCCCTGTCACCCATTCCCAGCTTCTGGGAAACAGAGGCTAGAGACACCATCCCTGTCCAGCCTGCCTGTGACACTGGCAGATGAGGTGTTAGCTCTTGCAAAAGCCCCCATGTCTTCATTGAATATGAACAAGCACATCGCTGGAATCAGTCTGACTCACCTGTGTTAGTATTGTTAAAACAGGTATTAGAATTATGAGAATGTGTTTAGACTTCATTGAATGTTTGTGAGTTGCTGCCTGGGATAATATCTGACTAGTTATATTGTGAGCCTCTGTGGCTCTGTAAATCACCAGACAGGAGAGAGACTTTACCTATGTGAAGTGCTGATTGGCAACAGAATCCATTACACCCTGCCTGGCAGGAAAGGTCCATCAACACCAGATGGACCATTATGGGATGTTAAAAAAGACACAAGACTGTTGTTGTGCTCTTGACTTCCTATTAGCTGAGTTTGCTGTTCAGATCACATGGCAGGAAGGGGATAAAAAACCCCACGCAGAAATGTAGTGAGGCGGTGTGGCTCCCCGCCGCCCCAGAGGGGGAAGAGCCCATCTGGAGGCTGGAGTGGGCGGAGCTAGGGAGCACTGAGCCCGTCCCTCAGAGGGTCAGGCGGCGACCCAGAACTATAAAGACCGGCCCTCAGAGCTCAATAGGAGCCCAGCCACTGGAGACAACAGACGTCCCTAGTGGAACCCATGACTGGGAAACCCCCGCGGCCCAAGGCGGCCGCCCAGACTGGCCAGACCGGCCCTGTGCCCGCTATCCGGAGGAGTTGCCAGGCCTGCTGATCAACCTCTGCCCCGAAGAACCCATGCTCCTGGATCCCCCAGAGGCCAACAGCAAGACCCAGTTTGGGCCCGAGGGGGAGTGTGGAAGTAGCCCGGGGGTAGCCGACCCCAGTCTGGCTGCAGCACTACCAGAGCCTATGTCGGTGTGTTGCGGCCAGGATCCCCACTGACTACGCAGCGGGCCTTCTGCTGCTGCTAGGGCCCTGGGCTGGGACGCAGTGGAGTGGGAGGGCCTGTGCCCCCCCCCGTGTTCTGTCTCTCCAAGGACCTGGCCCCTAGTGCAAAATAACACACTCCCCAGAAATCTGAAATGGCCACTTCATAGCTGATAAAATGTTATTAATCTGGGAATTATCAATGAGAAACAACCCAGTGACGGTGATATCCTGAGGAAAAGATCTCATGTGTCTTTAGATCATACCGATTCGTAATCTGGAACTTTATACACTAAAATGCCTAATTCGTAGCCCTACGGCAATTGCCTGGTGTCACTACAGGGCAGAATTAAGGTTGGGGGCCTTAGTTGTGAATTTCCATCCCCTAGCATATTGCAATTGCTGTTAAGTGGGTTTGACAAAATTCATTGTGTCTATTTCTTTCTTTTAATTTCAATAGATAACTATATTTATTTTAACCTTTTTTTCAATGTTTACAATTTCAATGTTCAGAGCTGTGGGAAGTTATGGGGGTCGTCAGACAATTATTTAATTACAGTAAATGTTGAGATTCCAAAAGCCAAATCATAGAACTGTTCAAAGAGAAATTGTCAATGTCACACGCAAAATATACAGTGTAAATATCCTTAAATCAAACCCCACTTTCTCCAGAAGCATTTCTGTATATTACCTATATAAATATTTTTTCATGTGTGTGTGTGTAGTGAAATTAACATTTACTGCAATTTATTCATAAAAATCCAATCCTTTCAAGCGTAATTTTAAGTAATGAAGTACTTGAATTCTTTCACTTCCTAGACTGGAATGTTTCACTTCAGGATAATTACACCCTCCCTGTGATGTATTTTACTCTCAGTACCGTAACCCTCTTGTGATGTAGCTCCTGTCTAGGAGCTCTGCTGAAGCCAGTGGCATTATGATCAGAAGATGACACACTGACACAAGAGCAGAGACACATGGGGGAGGGTGGAGGATGAGGTAACATGGAGGCTACCAGAGTTGAACGTGGCCCTAAGAGCAAACACCCTCTCAGCCTCTCTCCTCTCCCACCTCCCAGAGTCAGTAATTCTGAGAAATCGTTCCCTGAACTCTAAATAGCCCCAGTATGAGAGACAGTGATTAACGCAGGTACCTTAGGGGCTGCAGCGCCAACCCCCTGCCTGGATGAGGAGGGTGAACAATTGCAGTAGAAATGGGTTAGGTTGGGAGAGGGCACAGCTGATGTGGGACTGGGAGCTGAGTTGACCAAGAGGCCAGAACTCATGGAGGGTTGGGAGAAGAAGTCAACAGAACGGGGTAGAGGCACTTCAGTGTATTTTCCCCATTAACCATTCTGCCATGTATTTAATTTAGAAACTTTTAATTCCCATCTAAACACCCTGGAGCTAAGCTGGGTTGAAGCATTTCCACTTACAGCGGTACAGTTTTAATTAGGTGCTTAATCAGATGCTCATGCAGCACAAAGCAGTCAATAATGGGTGTGCGTCCATTCATTAACTTGACTGTGTGCTGTGCATCGCTTTGAAAAAAAGATGGCGTGAGGGAGTGTCAACATTTTAGGCATTAAGAAATGGTAAGTAGGTGTCAGTTCATTTCTCATGCGTTTCTCTCATAATTTTAATGTCAGTTTTGAATCAGTATTAATACCATGTTGTTTTAACAGCAGTAGGGTCCATTTGTATAATTGTTTGCAAGATTTAATTGGATATTGTGAACCAGCCATCTTCACCTTTTATTTTGAGATTCCTAAATACCCCCCAGCGCACCTCTCCTGACAGACTGCAGGCCCTGGCCGGTGACATGTTCCTTAGACAGCAAACACCTGACGAGCCCTTTCGCCCTCAAACGCGCATTTGGCCCTTTGACGTTGCTTTATCCGCCCCACCAGAAAACGCTGTAGGGAACCCGGTCATTACAGCCGACCACACTAGGTACCGTTCTACCAGCTCTGGGCCAACAGTCAAATGGTTCTGTTTGTTTATCTTTCATTCAGCTTTGCAATTCTTAGATCCCATTTAAAAACTGGAAGTGAAATAACCAAAGCAAGTTAAGAAGGGAGCGGCCTAGGGCAAAGGTGGGGGTAAAACAATAAATGGAAAGAACTGACTATGCAAAAAGGAACATCGCAAACTATCAGAGCCCCAGATCCCCGCCCAACTGAACCCACCCCAGCCAGGCATATCAAGCTGGGTCCCTGAAAAATCGCCCAGCCCGTCTGGCAGTGAACGCTGCGTGTTCCAGGCAGAGCTACGGTGTGTGCGTCTGCTCTGCTGACATGCTGCTTTGGTACAGAACAAGCCACGGCCACAGGGAGCAGAGACATGGACTCCTACAAAATACAATCCCAGATACACCTCCAATGCCGCATCCTCCTGCCTCCCTACTGTCTGCCATCCCCTCCCCCACCTCCACATGGCCATGCTCAGCCTACTGCTAACACTTCCTCCCAGCCTTCAGCACTATAAATAAATAAAACATGGTGTTACAAAAGGTACAAAACCTGATCTGGACATCAGTAAGGCTTTTGATACAGTTCCACATGGGAAACTATTCGTTAAATTGAAGACGATGGGGATTAATATGAGAACTGAAAGGTCAATAAAGAATTGGTTAAAGGGGAGTCTACAAGGGGGTCATATTGAACGGTGAGTTGTCAGCTGGAGGGAGTTACTAGTGGAGTTCCTCAGATCAGTCTTGGGACCAGTCTTACTCAACACTTTTATCAGTGATCTTGGCACAAGAAGTGGGAGTGTGACACAGAGCCGGGAGGGATTGCCAATATGGAGGAGGACAGGAAAATCATACAAGAAAATCTGCATGTCCTTGAAAGCTGGAGTAATAGAAATGGGATGAAAATTAATAGTGCACAAATTCTACTTGTTAGTCCCCAAATGCATAATTTTGCAATAAGCTGGGGATTTGTCAATTGGAAGTGACAGAGGAGGAGAAAGACCTGGGTGTATTGGTTGATCACAGGATAATTATGAGCTGCCAATGTGATGCAGCCGTGAAATAGGTTAATGCAGTCCTAGGATACATCAGGTGAGGTATTTCCAGCAGACACATGAAAGGGTTAGTACTGTTATACAAGGCACCGATGAGACCTCATCTGAAATACACCTCTACCTTCTGGCCTTAAAGTCTGTGAGTCTATAAGCTGTGCCTTGCGTTGCACAGACACTGATGGAGATCAGGGCCCCATCGTGCAGCGCACGGCAGAGAACCTGACTGAGATCAGCACCCCCATTCTGCTGGGCACTGCACAGACAGAGAGGGACAGTCCTTGCCCCAAAGAGATCACGATCCAAGTAGACAATGGGGAGGAGGAAAACAGAGAGGAGCTGTGACTTCCCCCAGGTCACTAAGCAGGTCAGGGACAGAGCCAGGAACAGACCCCGGTAACGCCAGAGCCCCGTCACCCACAGCTTGGGAAGGTCCCCAGACCCCACTGTATTAGGCTGCAGGAAGAGGTGGTTTGTCCGTGGATGCACAGGCTGTCTTGGCAGGCAGCTCAGCAGCAGTCCCTGCACACAGCTGGGTGTGTGCCCTGGGTCAGGAGAAGTCAGTGTCCAGCCCTGTGGGGCTGTGCTCCTGGCTCATACCTCCAGCACTCACTGCTGCTTCCCCCCTTTATCAGCTGCACTGTTCAGCCAGCCCCAGACCTCAGGGAGGTCACTGACCCCCCTCCCCTGCAAGCCTTCAAACAGGGACATGGTGCACTAGTGCCAATCAGAGTGCACTAGTGTAAATTCTGTCTGTACTAAGGGTTTGCACCAGTGCCTAAAACACCAGGGTGGCAGAGACCTTCAGTGCCCAAAACAGCAGTACGGTGGCACTAGAACTGGGATCTAGTTCTAGCTCGGTCACAGACAGCCTGGGTGACCTTGGACACGTCTATGTTTCTCCTCCCAAGTTTCGTCTCTTTACTCAGCTGCCCACTCACTGGGGTCTCCTCTCTCCAGAGCTGCTCACCACTACAATCTGTGTTGGTGTCCCCAGAGCTAAGGCAGGTCAGCTCTGGAATAGTCTTACAAGGGGGGCTGGAGTGTCTCTTTCCCTGGAAGTTTTTAAGAACAAGTAGGACAAAGCTCTGTCAGAGACAATCTACATATACTTGGTCCTGCCTCGGCAGAGAGAGCTGGACTTGATGACATCTTGAGGTCCTATCTACCCCTACATGTCTAGGGTGCTATGCGATATATACATATAAAACAACATACAGAGAAAAACCGCACGACAACATGGTGTCAGGCCATTCAAAAAACAACAACAACAAAACAAAAACCTACATTGCACAGCATAAAATGACACAATACTAAGGAGAAGAAAGCAACACAATGCAAACTAACACACCTTAGGACAAAAGTACACAATGCAAAATAGGTGAACTCAAATCAACACAACACAGACACCAAACAAGTTGAGGCAAAACAATGCACCATAAAACTATTGTGAAAGTAGAATTAATTATATTACAAAAATAGATAGGATTAAATAAATGCTGTCTGTACCTTTAAGGAAAATCGCTGGAATGCTGGAGTCCAGGTGTCAGGAATACAGACATTAACATAGAACAATTGCACCGTTTAAGGGCAATTGGTGAAGCATTAGCCTTAGATCTATAGGAGTTAGTAAGGAAGTAGGATACGCATGCTATGCCCCAGGTGAATTTTGCTGTTTTTCTCTCTTTGTCCCTTTGTTTGATTCCCGCTCTTTTATCTGTATAAATAAGACTGCTTGGGTCTTGCATGGCCACTCACATTATCTGAGTGTTATTGGCGGAG
The DNA here is from genome assembly GCF_020497125.1 of Mauremys mutica. Lineage (NCBI taxonomy): Eukaryota > Metazoa > Chordata > Testudines > Geoemydidae > Mauremys > Mauremys mutica. The sequence goes on from NW_025423069.1 coordinate 29,607, forward strand.
CGCTGCGCTAATAAAAACAGAGTGGTCTGACAAATTGTGAGTCTTGATTCTAACTTTGACAATTTGGAGGTTCCACCGAGATGGCAACCGTCTTCACTGGGGCTGTGTGATTCCTGACCGTTTTGTGGGACGACCGTGGCAGCCGGCACCTGGGCATTTGGCCCGAGCGGTCCTCCACCAGAACGGAAAGGCGCACGACCACAGTGAAGTCTACGCCATCGAACCTGTTGGTTCCCACTCTGTTCTGGTAGGGATCCCGGGATCTGACATCAGGAATCTGGTCAGGTAATTATTTCTGTGTTTTGTCCGGACTGAGGACTGTCCTGTCTCTGTGTCTATCTGTCTTCCTGTGGAGTGTTTGAGTCTGGGTGCCATCTCTGTCCGGGGATCGGCCGACCAAGGGGTTCCTGTCCCGGCGGTCTGAGTGAGTGGAATCTGCACAATTGCAGCCGCACCACACTTTGGGTAAAACCCCTGGTGTGAAAGCAAGGGCAATTGAGGCAGTAGCCTGTGGGCTCCTTTTGTGTGTTGCTCCGACGAACCCGAATTTCCTTCTTGTGCGATTGGTGTGTGAAGTCCTCCTGTATGGGTAACCAGACGTCTAAGTCAGGACAGTTCTCTAAACGAACGCTGGCTCATTTTATATATTTAGGATGGGTCCAGACTCCTGTAAGAAGGGTCCGGACTCCTGTAAATTTCTGGAAAAATGGTCTAGGCTAACTCAGGGGGATCCCAAAACTCAGTGGCCACTGTTAAAATCTTGGAACAAAGACCGAGTGGACGTCTTAAATGACAAACTCGGCCAACCTAAAACTAAATTGGCTAAAGAAAAGGTTAATTGTTTCATTCAGTGGTGGGAAGAGGCAAATAGTAGCTGGACAAAATCAAAACTCGCCTCTCTCAAATATTCAAATAATAGGTTAAAAGCTTTATTAAAAGCCTCCTCTCCCACCACCAGACCGAGCGCTCCCCTTTACCCCGTTCTCAAAAAAAACCCAAAAACCTCCACCCCGGATCGATCCAAACCCCTTAAAAGCAGGCAAACAACAGATAAAGAAACTGAAAAACGAAGCCCTGAGGGCATAGTGTAAGGAGTAAGAAAAGCAGTAAGTGCAGGCATGAACCCCTGGAACAATACTTAAAATGGTGAAATCTGAGGTGATAAAGGTATTATTTTGGGAGAAAAACAAGTGATTTAAGGAAAGAGTGAAAAGTTAACTCTACAAAGGCTGGAGAGAATTAAGCAGTTAAATTTTGTGAAAATGTGTATGTATCTATTTGTCTGTGAAAATATGTAAAGTTCTAAGAATCTAAACCCGCACATCTGGTTTGTAAAACTCCTGTTTTGTAGGTGTAAGATACATTAGTTTTGTTTTTGTTTTTAATGCCACTAAAAATTCCTTTGACTCTTAATTCAAAGTTGCAAAACTGACAGACCTTTTTGCAAGACACAGGTAATTAGTGTTGTTTGGCTTTGGGATTTAGCATTTAACCCTTAAGGGGTAACTTGATTCTTTATAAAATTTAAAATGTTTTTTTTAAATAAAAACCAAGTCATGGCTGCAATAGGGCAGTCAAAATCAGGAGAATAGGGAGAGATTCTGGAGTCTTTTTGTTTGGTTGGTTGTTGTTTTTTTTTTGGTAACAATAGCAGATAAGAGCTGTAGTGAAAGAATAAAAAATTTTTTTTTAACAGTGCCCCTCTGAAGCAACAGCAGAGGTGAGGTGCACAAAACAAAAAGAAGCAATGTTAAAAACACTGAGCCTTAAAATGGCTCTGTGTAATCAGACTGTCACTTTTGATAAGGGTACATGAAAACTCTGTAAGAAAAAAGAAACAGTTACATCGTATGTAAAAATTGATATGGCTAATGTTTAAAAAAAAAAGTTGTAGTACAGAAGAAATGTGCTTTTTCCCTAGGACATGTGCAGTGTATATTGTAAAAAGGGGTAAAAGAAATACAAATGAAATATGCTACTGAATTAAAATCCTATTAGGGCTCCAAAAAGAGCCGCAATAGACTGTTTTCTTTTTCAGATCTCTGTGTGTTTTGTAAGCAGGAGTTGAAAGTGGAAAGAAATCAAAACTCTGGTGGAAGTTGATTGTGCCCCTTTTAAGACAGAGTCTCTGAGCTCTGCTGATGGCTTTGAATCCAAAAGCCAAGCCTGTGTTGATGCAAATTACCTAACTGATAAAGGAAGGTGAAAACTGCCAGCACAAAAGAAATTGCCTAAATAAAAGACATGGTATAACAAGATCCCTTTAAGAGATTTGATGCTAAATGTTATTGTTAATATTAAACATTGAAATAAATTTAATGTTAGTAAGTACCCCTGTAACAACGTATAGTGTGTATGATTTTTGGAAAAATCCTTGAAGGTAATATGGTAATGATGCTTCTCAGCTATTACCTGTGAATAAACTTAACACACACACACAGGAAAATATGGGGGTAATTCCTCTGTTTTGCCTGCAATCAGCAAGGGAATTTGTAAAAGAAAGGAATCTTTTAAGCAACAATCAATGCCACCCTGAAAGGGGTAGAAAAATGTTTTTTGTCTTTCAGAAAATCAGAAAAAGCTAATACCAGCTACAGAACAACCTATTAAAAAAAAAAACATACTGCAATAGCTATGGAATGTACTAAAATGCAGATATTTAGAACATAAGATGTTTTGGGTAATATCAGAGAATATTAAGGTTTTAATACATCTGTTAAAGCAAAAAAAAAATAGGTATTAAACAATCAATATAACTGGATGCAGTATGTCTCCAGTACGGTAAGACAAAATTTGTTAAGTGAAGAAATTGTTAAAATTGCACACCAACAGGCTCTGGAAGCAAAGATATGGAAAGCTAGCCCACTCCACAGATTGCACCTGGGATCCTTCTGGCTACCTCAAACCTCAAGCCAGTGGGCTGGGAGGAAGGGAAACTATTGGACACTAGAGGTTGTACCAAGTGGACTCCTCAAAAGTGGGTATGCTTATCCATGCCTGTTGCTCCAAAGCCCTGTAGTAAAGACATCTCACTAGGATCCTGTATGTGGGATAAAATTAATAATTAGACCAAAGTATTGTATAACGGGCAATGTGTGTGTTAATTCTTGGAAAGAAGTGTTTTAAAAGGATAAAAGTGTTAGCAACCCACCAGTAGACAAATGTACATGTAATGTAAGTACTGTGTTTACCAATAATCACATTTACTATTTGCCACAACCAAAAAGTCTCAGCTTACTGTAAGCACTGATTTAGCTGAGTTCTCTATCAGTCTTGGCATTGAATGGCAAACAGTTACCAATCATCTGTTTAAAAAGGTAAAAAGGTAACATAGTTCCTAAAAACAAAAACAAACAAACAAAACAATGTGGGAAACAGAACCATTCATATTATCTGGATGGTCTCCCACGACTATTGGCATACTAATGTTACTACCCCTAATTGTTTTTGGTTTTAAATTGTATGTGTTTAATTCAAATGTTTAAAATGTGCTGGTGGATAAAACAAATGTATGCAAAGCTAAAGCCACAGGCCCAAATCCCAGTATTTTCTATTATGTGGACTAAATAAGAAGTGACACTGGCGATTAATAATCTTAGTGTCAAAAGGGGGATATGTAGGAGCAGGATTTTATAATGTCCCGTAAGAATTAAAGTATAATTTGATTTCATCCTGCTAGACACCCTTTTTGAATAGCAGAAAGAAATGACCCTCTGGGACTATAAGATTCTGTTTTCCCATATGCATTACAAATTGGGCCCTCTCTAACTCTTTGTTTTAAGATTTAGGTAGTAAGAGACAGGATTCTCTATTGTGTCTATGTTAAGTAAATTAGAGAAACATTGAAGGCCTGGGTCTCAATGTAAATTGTCTTGGTTATTAATTGTAAAACTTAGCAAGGTTTAATTTGGAATGCCTTTTTTGCTCGATATAAAATACTACTGTTTGTATTCTCAATCTGTTTGTGTGAATGAGGAATGAATGCATCAGGAAAAGATAAGGTGTGAAGGCCATTGTTATAGCCAGAGTCAAGGAAAGAAGCAAAAAGACTTAAAGAGCATCAAAGAATCATCAGGCACTGCTTACTACCCAGACGGCTGTTAAACTTTCTGGCATCCGCAGCATGGATACATGCTTCGCAGTGTAAGAATGCACCACCCCCAGCGAACCAATCATCACCTCAGGACCACGCAGAGTCAATTTTGACTCCAGAAGATGACGTAGAGGAACAGCCTGCAATACCTTACAATCTACGTTCTCGTAAGAGTTGCCAGAAGCAGACGACTACCTAAAGCAAGGCCCAAGAAAAAGCAGTAGTGAGCCTAGCGCCTGCTGCCTGGTGGACATAAAACTGTGACTACAGTTCCCTCAGTTGAGGTTGTCAGAACCAGAAGGGCCCTGCCTCCAACATGCACCTCTGGTGGTGCCTGTTCCTCGGCTGTTGGTGTCTGAAGGTCTGGGGAGTCCACAATGACAATTCTTTTATCCAGCAGCAAGTGTGGATAGCTCAGACCCTTAATATTTCTAAATGCTGGGTCTGCAGCCACATCCCAGCCCACTCTCAAACTGATGTTCCTGTCCTGGCTATCCCACTCAATTCCCCAGACCCACTGGAGGACCTTGTCCGTTTAACACAATATGGAACAGTAATGACACCTGGGAAGAGACTATTGGCAGTTCCTTTAACCCACTTGCGGGAGTAATACACCAGGCAAAAAGGCTCCTGAGGTTAAAAGAAGTAGTTAAAATAATGGCAAATAAAACTGGAGAAAGTTTAAGAGCCCTGGCCAAAGAAACAGGGGCGGTCCGACAGGTGGCCCTCCAAAAACGTCAGGCATTGTACATAGTGCTGGCGGCCAAAGGAGGGACCTGTGCACTCATTGGAAAAGAATGTTGTGTGTATATACCTGACAATACCAATGAGGTAATAGATCGCGCTAGCCACTTAGAACAAATCGCATATCTTCCCCATGAAGAGCCGAGTTCTTTATGGAAGTGGCTAAGCAACCTGTTCAATTTCTCTGGCCTAGGAAACTAGTTGTTTCAGGGAGCCCTGACTATCCTGTTTGGAATCCTAATAATTTTTGTATGTTTTCAGTTAGTCTCCTGTTGTACCCAAAATTGTGTAAGGCATGCCACTCAGGTGACTGCCCCAGAACAGAGTGCTAATATGATGATTTTAAATATCGCTGATGAACAAAAAGATAAAGAACGGTTAATATGTGGAACCCAGTCCATCGTTGGTCATGGCGAAGCGTGACCAAAAGGAGGGATTGTGAAAGTAGAATTAATTATATTACAAAAATAGATAGGATTAAATAAATGCTGTCTGTACCTTTAAGGAAAATCGCTGGAATGCTGGAGTCCAGGTGTCAGGAATACAGACATTAACATAGAACAATTGCACCGTTTAAGGGCAATTGGTGAAGCATTAGCCTTAGATCTATAGGAGTTAGTAAGGAAGTAGGATACGCATGCTATGCCCCAGGTGAATTTTGCTGTTTTTCTCTCTTTGTCCCTTTGTTTGATTCCCGCTCTTTTATCTGTATAAATAAGACTGTTTGGGTCTTGCATGGCCACTCACATTATCTGAGTGTTATTGGCGGAGCGCTGCGCTAATAAAAACAGAGTGGTCTGACAAACTGTGAGTCTTGATTCTAACTTTGACACTATGGAACACAACATGGGGCAGTCACAGTTCCAAATGGCACCATGCAAAACAGCTCAGCGTAGAACAGGACACAGCACAAAAGAGAATTATTTCAATGTACGCCTGGAAGGGATCTTGAGAGGTTGTCTACTCCAGCCCCCTGTGCTGAGGCAGAACCAAGTGTTAGGATATAGATATTCAGGCCTGTCTGCAAAGGCCTGTACTTTAAGAATGTAGGTGTATTCTTATCACTTGGCTAGTTATAGAGGTATAAAAGAAGGAATCAAAGATCACTGTCTGTGGAATGGCTTCTCTTCCTGGGACAGGCTAAGGCCTTCAGCCAGTACAGCGGTGCGACGTGATCTGGGTCGGGGTCAGTGCAGTGCCAGACCCAACGGGGACACAGAACTCAGTCGAGGTCTCTGAACTGCCCAGCACAATGGAGGCAGCAGTTTGGGTCGCAGTCGTTCGCTGCCTGGAACAAGGGGGGCCGTGATCTCGGTCCAGGTCTCAGTTTTACCTGGCACAACAGTGGGGTCTGATCTCACCTGGGGTCTCTTCAGCGCCTGGCAGAACAGGGCCCAGATCTCAGTTGGGGTCTCTGCAGCAGCTGTCAGAACAGGGCCACGCTCAGTACGATAAGAGCCCAGATCTCAGTCACACACCTGGGGAGAAAAGCGGGAAGATTTTTGAGCATTAGATATCAGTATTTCAGAACTGAGGAGAAAATGGGGCACAAACTAAATATTTGCCAATATAAGAGAGAAGCACCAACCTCTGGGAGATTTTGTGTCACCATTTAAGGGTTCAAGAGAAAAGATGGGAAATTGGAGGGGATTATACAAGGATATTGAATCAACAACAGAATGGGACGGATTCTTCTTGCCTCACACTCACATGGCCGGCAGGGAGCCCTGGGTGATGTCTTTGCACAGGGGAAAGGAGTGGGGCTGGAGTGAGAAAGTCACTATCACTGGGGAAGGGCTGGCAGTGGGGTCTGGGAATGTGACTAGCAAGTGGTGGGGGGTGCAGTGTATATTGGAAAAGGGGTGAAAGAAATGCAAACAAAACATGGTACTTAATTAAAATCCTGTTAGGGCTCCAAAAGGAGCATAGTAGATTGTGCTTCTTTTTCAGATCTTTTGAGCAGTGTTTTGGAGCAGAAGATGAAAGTGAACAGTAATAAGAAACCTGGTGGAAGTGAAATGTGTCCCTTTTGAAACAGTCTCTGAGCTGCTGATAGCTTTGAATCCAGAGGCAAGCCAAGAAAGACTCTGTGTGGATGCAGTACCCAGCTGATGGGGGGAAGGAGGAAACTGCCATTTGCAGCACAAAGAACCTGAGAATAATGAATGCATCTGGTCAGCAAACAAGCTACTAGAAGACTCAGATTATGGCCCTCCAGAAAAGGGAGGTGAAAAAACAAGTCAAGCCTGAAAATAAGGGGGACAGGTTAACTCTAAGGAGCGTGTGTGTGTGTGTGTGTGTGTGTACAGAGCAGAAATCTGAAGCTGTGGGAAACTGAGGCACGCCACCTCATAAATTTCATAAATGGTCAGTGAGTGGGGTAATTCACTAGACTGACTACAGAACAAAACAAGGACAGCCTGAAGGTAATTCTTCTGTTTTTCCTGCAATTAGCAAGGACATTTGTAAAAGGAATTGGTATTATTATTAAGAAATAAGCTGTCCCCACCAGGGGGGTGGAAATTGTTTCTTTTGTTTTTCAGACACTCTACAGCCATGCTGGCGCCAGCAGAAGAATAACCCAGAATACAATGGATCTATGTTTTGTGGTGTTTGTCTGTGGTGTTGGTCTTGCTGCTAGCATGATGTGGGTGGGGGATGGCTTCAAAAGGCTGACCTGGGGGGAGAGGAAGATGTGTATGGGAACGCAAAATGCTCAACTGGGAGGCCAGCACCTGGGTAATGGCTACTATGGTGCCTGGAAATAGATCGGCAACTAAGGTGGGCCCCACAAGCCCTATGGGAATAATGAGAAGGGGAGGAGCTCACTGGGAATCAATGGAAGGGTGTGAAAAATGGTGCACATCAAAGGAAATGTTTGGCCGTGCCCCTCTCCTATGACTATGCAGGAGCAGGATCAATGGCCTATGGCAAGGGGTGGACAATTGGGTGTACTGTGTAGGAGGGGTTTTGCTGGAAATGTACATATTTCTGGGGGCACAATTACACCAGCCCCAACCAAACTACACACATACACATGCTGCTATCTGGACTTTGGTGCACAAATGGATCTGTAAATCTTATCGCTGTGAATAATTGAACCAGGGCATACGGCCTGATTCCATACCAAGTGGTTACGTTGGCTTGGACAATAACCCATTTCTCTGTGGACATTCAATGGACTTATAATATGGACAAAAGCACGTAAAACCTGCAGGGGCAGCTTGCTGCAGCTGTCAGCAACTGAACACATTAAGATCTTGACCCTGTCGAAGGAGGAGAGGCAGTGTTTCGGTCGTGGCTCGGACGTGGGACCATACTGCAGTGGTCAGGACTCGGTGTTGCTGTGTATTGTATATTGTTAACAGTACTTGTGTCACGCTGCATATGCAGATAACCTATAAGTAATGTAGTAAGCCCTTCCCACCCCGCAGTGTGCAAGACAACCCGGGCCCAATATAATGGGAAGTCTGGGACACTAATTGGACTAGGTGTGGTATGCCCGTACGAGAGAAGGTGCAGGGCACGGTACTACACAAGGGGCAGTGGGACAAATGGAATATCGACACCTTCCACCTTGATGCCTGGCCCTATCAGAAAATGTGTCGCCATCTGTCCTGTGCGTTTCCAGGGATACCTGGGGAGGAGGATCCCAAAAGAAAAATAAAAAAAAAAAGGAGGGTGGAGTGTTAGGATAGAGCTATTCAGGCCTGTCTGCAAAGGCCTGGACTGTAAGAATGTAGGTATATTCTTATCACTTCGCTAGTTACAGAGGTATAAAAGAAGGAATCAAAGATCACTGTCTGTGGAATGGCCTTCTCTTACTGTGACAGGCTAAGGCCTTCAGCCAAGATGTAGTTAGGCAGCCATACGCTGGGAAGTGTCTGGTCACATCCTCACATTCCAAACTAGTCACATTGAAATAAGGTGCTATTGGGCTGTTAGGAATACAATCCTGCCCTGATATTCCTGTCAGCTCCAGAGAAAGAGAAGAGCCTAGAAGATGTACAAGGAAACCTGGTTTGATAGCGTCCTGTCTGGCAAGAACTCACTTATCAATAGACACAGCTGGAAAACCCTTATGTCTGTATAAATGTAGTTGTGAAATCATCACTTCTGTATTGTTTTGTATGTTTATTTGCATGGCCTCTGTCTGGTTCTATGATTGTTTCTGTCTGCTGTTATAATTAATTTTGTTGGGTGTAAACCAATGAAGGTGGTGGAATATAATTGGTTAAATAATCATGTTACAATATGTTAGGATTGGATAGTTAAATTTCAGTAAAATGATTGGTTAAGAAATAGCTAAACAAAACTCAGGTTTTACTATATAGTCTGCAGTCAATCAGGAAGTAAACGGATGGGGGGGGAATGGGAACAGGGACTGGGGGAATTGGGATCATGTTTTGCTAAAGGGGGGAATGAGAACAGGGGATGGGGACAGGGACACAGGCAAGGCTCTGTGGTGTCAGAGCTGGGAAGGGGGACACTAAGGAAGGAAACGGGAATCATGCTTGCTGGAAGTTCACCCCAATAAACATCGAATTGTTTACGCCTTTGGACTTGGGGTACTGCTGCTCTCTGTTCATGCGAGAAGGACCAGGGAAGTGAGAGGTGAAGGAATAAGCCCCCTAACACCAAGTATCCCTAGACATTCCCAGACTGGTGTATCTCTAACCTGGTCTTAAAAACCTCCAATGAAGGAAATTCCACAGCCTCCCTTGGAAGCCAATGCAAGGCAAACACAGACCAAAACACCGCTGCACACACACGCTGGGCTTGGGGTTAAGGGGAGAGGCAAGAATTCAAACAATCTGGGTTCAGTTCCCAGTTTTGCCCCAAATTCTACATGCAAACTTGAGCAAATTACTTCAGCTCTCTGAGCTTCAGTTTCCCCATCTGTAAAATGGAGAGTCGCCTCCCACCATTGGCCTATTTAGCCTTTGAGCTTTTTGTGGCAAGGACTCTCTGTCCCTGTGGGCATGTCCACACTGCAGTCAGACACCGGTGGCTGGCCCGTGCCCGCTGACTTGGGCTCACACGGCTCAGGCTGTGGGGCTATTTAATTGTGGTGTCTATGGTCCAGCTGGGGAGGCAGCCCAAGGTCTGGCACCTTCCCACCTCGCAGGGTCCTACAGCCTGGCTCTACACTGCAATTAAACAGCCCCTTCACCTGAGCCCGTGAGCCTGAGTCACCTGGCATGGGCCAGCTGGGGGGTTTTAACGGCAGGGTAGAGATACCCTTTTCAGCACCTGTCACAATGGGGACCCTGATCTTGGTCAGTGTCTGTGCAGAGCCCTGCACAACAGGAAGCCTGATCTCAGTCGGGGGCTCTGCAACTCCCGGCATTACAGGATCCCTGATTTTGTTTAGGGCCCCTGCACCATTTGGCAAACTGTGGGACCAGGATCCCTGTCAGGGTCTGTGCAGTGCCCAGTACAGTGGTGCAACGTGATCTGGGTCGGGGTCAGTGCAGTGCCAGACCCAACGGGGACACAGATCTCAGTCGAGGTCTCTGAAGTGCCCAGCACAACGGAGGCAGCGCTTTGGGTCGCAGTCGTTCGCTGCCTGCGACAAGGGGGGCCGTGATCTCGGTCCAGGTCTCAGTTTTACCTGGCACAACAGTGGGGTCTGATCTCACCTGGGGCTCTTCAGTGGCTGGCAGAACAGGGCCCAGATCTCAGTTGGGGTCTCTGCAGCAGCTGTCAGAACAGGGCCATGCTCAGTACGATAAGAGCCCTGATCTCAGTCACACACCTGGGGAGAAAAGTGGGAAGATTCTCAAGAATTCGATATCAGTATTTCAGAACCGAGGAGAAAATGGGGCACAAACTAAATATTTGCTAATGTAAGAGAGAAGCACCAACATCTGGGGAGATTTTATGTCACCATTTAACAGTTCAAGAGAAAAGATGGGGAATTATACAGGGATATTCAATCAACAACAGACTGGGACAGATTCTTCTTGCCTCACACTCACATGGCCGGCAGGGAGCCCTGGGTGATGTCTTTTCACAGGGGACAGGAGTGGGGCTGGAGTGAGAAAGTCACTATCAGTGGGGAGGGGCTGGCAGTGAGGTCTGGGAATGTGACTAGTAAGTGGGGGGAGGGGGCTGCTGGGTTGGGCAGGGTGGGGGAGAGGAAGGAGCTGGGAGGGGAAACCTGGGGCTGGGCCGTCTCCATGGGGGACACTTGCTCCTCCCTCCCCTTCCTGGCCCTTCCCAGGCCCCGTTGCCAGCAGAGAGTGGCCCCCCCAGCCCAGCCCAGAGGTGTCCCCGTCTCAGGGCCCCCCCAGCCTCTGCCCATTCACCCTCTGCCCAGCTCAGGAATCACTGGGGGGAACCATTTCCCACCCGCACAAGGACAAATCCCTGCAGGTGGAAATGGGGGAAACCCCCCAAACCTGAGACCTGAACTGGCCACTGGCGAAGGGGAGAGAAAATGGGGCACAATCGGGGGGGGGGGACAGGGAACTTCTCAGGGGTTGGGGGAGGGGGGGTCACCCTGGGCGCTGCTCGTGGCTCTCTAGGGAGAAAGGGGGCAGGACGGGGGAGGAGGGGGGTCCCCACGGGAGGGGGCAGCGGTAAATCCGAGGGGATCTCAGCCCCCCCCTTTCTCTCCCCGCTCCTCGGGGGTCACCTGCCCCCCCCCCGGCCACGGTTAATGAAGGGCTCTCCCGCCGCGATCTGCGCATGCCCAGAGCTCCAACGGCACCAACCCTTCTCCGGCCCGGGAGAGGCTCCAACGGCCCCGCGCGAGCCAGGCAGAACCGCAGTGGCCCGCGCGCGTTTGCAACTCGGCTTGGTCTCTCCACCCAACGTCACTTCCGGTCCAGGGAGACTCAAGAACTACATCTCCCAGCCTGCCCCGGGGCGCTTGCGCTCTCTCCGGCCCCCCGGGCCAGCCTGACCCTCCCTCCACCGCTCATCCTTTCCCCCGGCCCCGGCCCCAGCCCCTCTCCCTCTCCCAGCCGGTGCCTCTCAGACCCACTCCTATCTCTTCCCGGGGAGCGGCAGAGCTGGGCAGGTGCCCCGTCACGTGACTCCTCCCCCCCCCGTCCCCCGCGGGGTGCGTCACTTCCGGCCGCTGCGGGGGGAGGCTCCGGGCGCGCGGCAGAACCGGTAAGAGCCGAACGGGGCGCGGGGAACAGACACCTGGGCCCGAGACCCCCCCCCCCCGGGCCGGGAGCTGGGGCGGGGGCTCCCGGTGCGGCCTCCGTAGCGGGGGGGGCGGGAAACTCCCGTGGGGGGGGAGGTGAGTGTGTGTCCGTGTCTCTCACCTGCCCCTCCCCCCCCAGGGCTCCCTGCGGCCCGTGTGACGGGGGGGAACCGTCACTGCCCGCGTGCGCTGGAGCGTCCCGTAAAATCCCCCCCCCCCCCCCGGGGCCCCCCCCCCCCCCCCCCCCCCCCCCCGCGCTGGGGGTTTGTCTCCCCGCTGCCGGGGGCGGAGTCTGTGACCCGTTTTCCCCCCAACGCTCAGACCCGGATATAAAACATCCCAACCCCCCCCCCCGCCCCGTTCTCCCGCCTCCGCTGCTGCCGCCGGACCGGGCCGAGCGCGGGGCCCCGCCTCGGTAACTGGACTGCGCGAGCCACCGCCCGGATCGACCCCTGTGCCCGGGTCCCCCCCGCGGGACGGGGCCTTGGGGGCCAACGGCGCCGCCCCCCCCCCCCCGTCAGACACGGATGGGAACCGCTCAGATCTTAGCCCTGATCAACACCTGCCCCGTGGGGGGGGGGGGGGTTGGTTTTTTCCCTGAATTGCCTGACGTGACGTTATGTTGTGGTGGGTTTTATTCTGTGTGATTTGAGGAAATCAGTAACTTTTTATTAATGCAAATGACACTCAGCAATAAGAGAACTTTTCTTCTGAAGTATTGTGAGCATCACACACCAGTCACACCCAGAGAGAGGTCAGGAATCAAAGCACCGTAGCCCTGTAGGAAAAAGAATTCTGGAACAGGCACCTTTTACAAGCAAGATATTTTACTTACAATTGGGCTTTAATTTGTGTGGAAAGAAATACTTTATGCAGCACAAAGGAGAGTTACAAAAATGTATTACTCTTCATTGGCTCGACACACAATATCCTCCCCAAAATTCACCTCAGGAGTGTTGATTGGAACTCATGTAGATGAATTAATTTTCTTGTTATCAGTTGCTTACCTTGTGACATGTATTCTCTGCAAATCTCAAAGATTCATATAAAATACCCTAAAAATTTGCCCCACTTTCTCTCTACTTGTTTGTTTCTAAGTGACTATGCCCTGAGTTTTTCCTTGTCTCTATTTATAAATTACTAAAAAAAATAAATCTCAGATTTACACCTTTTCTCAGATTCTTGACTGTGGATACAAAATGTGTCCTTATGTTGTCCATTTCCTCTTTATTTGTTTATCAAATATTGATGTGAACTACACTCAGATTTTACCTCATATCAACAACTGATATAAAATCCCTCTGATGTTCCACTTTCCTTTCACTAATTTACAAAAATGGATCCAAAAATCCCTCTGGTTTCCACCCTTTCTTTTTCATTTCTGAACACTGATCTCAAATCTCAGGTTTTCCCTCTTTCTATGTCATCATCAAATGTCAATTAAAAATTCTCTCCGGTTTGGGGCTGTTCCCCATGTCTCTAAATCCCAGCAACTTCTTCATTGGAGGGAACCTGTTGCCCTGAGTCATTCTCCATCCTGGTTGTTGCAGGGGATTAAATTGCCCAGAGATCATCTTTCCCGTCTCCTTTGAGAATCATTTCTTCCTCCTTTATCTCTGTTAAAATGTTTACCGAAGAAAGAGACCAGAGACACGTTTAATACCCATCAAATTCAGAGGCCACCCCCTGTTTGGGGATCAGTGGTTCCCAGCTGATAACAGGAGAGTTGGCTGAATCCTTTTCTCCAGCTGGCACGGGATGAGGAGGTCTCTCTGAGTGCAGTGTGGGTCCAGAAGTTTCCCAAATCCCATGACAAATGCTCTTCAGGAGGGGTTGCTTCCCGCAGTGCTAAGATGCAGCCACCTTGGGGTGGATCCATGGTGGCCATTATTTGCTAGTGACAGGCCATGGAAGTTTCTTACCTTTCTTGTCCTCCAGGTTTTCCATTCTCCTGTTCAAGAAGCATCCCCCAGGGCTCCCTCTGCCTGTGTGACTGGCCAGCAGGGGGCAGTGATAACTCTCTATCCACTTCTCAGGCACTGTGAGGTAACAGTGTTGCTGGGTGGGGGTGGGGCTGTGGGGGGAGATTGCAGCTGAAGGGGGATTGTGGTGGGGGGAGGCCTCTGGGTGTCTGGGCAGGGGGTACCCTAGTGAGGTTGGTGGGTTCTGGAGATTTGGGGATTCAGGGGGTGGTTGTGATGTGCCCAGCCCTGAGGCTGTGGGTCCTGGAGGTGGGTATCGCTGGGGGCCTGGTGGCTGCAGAACAGCCGGGGTGGGCGTCTCTTGGGGAGGTGGGACAGGGGGTTAGAGGGAGCCTGGTGCTGTGCCAGGGGCTCTGTCTGGGCTTCCCCAGCTGGCTCCTGGCATCGCTGCCATACCCAATGAACAGAACTGGGGGGGGGGTCCCCAGCTCTAGGTCAGGGGATGCCAGGGAAGCAGAGTGAGGGATCCCACTGAAAAGCATCAGCAGGTCCTGCTGGGTGGAGGAGGGGGTCCCAGACAAACGGCAGGGCAGATCCTGGTGGTGGGGAGGGGGTCCTAGACAGGCAGTGAGGAACTGAGTTCCCAGTGGATGTCCCTTTTGGGGGGGTCCCTGGCTGCTGGGGGCTCTTGGTGGGGGGAACCCTTTGGGATTCCCAACCTGACAGTCATGGTCTGGTGGGGATTCCCTGGCCGGTGGGGCTTTGAGGAGTATCTGGGGTCCCTGGCTGGGGACTCTGGGGCCTGCATCCCAGGGAATAGCTGTTGGGCCCCTGGCTGTGGGAACTTCTACTAACCATGATTCTTCTCTCTGATCAACTCGTGTCAGAGTCCTGGCTCCAAGCACTGCCGGGCATTCCCCAGTCACAGGCCTTGTCACTGTGGTAACTTTCTATCCACTTATCAGACACTTTGAGTGTGAAATCACAGATTTTGCTTTTCTCCTCTTTTGAAAACTGCAGGAACTGTTGGTTCAGTTTAGAAAATTTGTGCCCCCCAGTCCTGAGAGCAGCTAGGGGGCATCACGGTGAGAGAACAAAGAGGGACCCCTTGTCTCTCCCAGCAGATCCATCACACCCCTACTAGCCAGAGGCTGATACAACCCCATGGTGGGGAACCCAACACCCTCCCCACTGCCAGCAGCTGGATGTGAGGGGCTGGGACATCTTCCCTACACCTCCCTGCTGGGTGCCCCCTTTCCATGTCACACCAGCCCCTGGATTCAGCACTGGAAGTCTGGTCAGTTTTCCCAGCCCTACCCAGGGGGTTGGTTTCTCTATTTTCTGTTTCACAAATTAGGGAATTTTCTCCCCCACCACCCAAGTGTTTGTTCTGAGGATCTAGGCCCATGTTAACAAGTCCCAGCAGGTTTGTCACACTCTGTCCCCGTCCCCTTCCTCACCCAGGGTATTCCCTGCCCCCTCCAGCCCTAACTCCCCAGAAGTTGCCACCTCTTCAGTATTTCCTGCCCCTCCCCCTCCAGCAGGAACCCACCAGCAACCCCCCAATTACCCCTACCTGAGCTGGCTCCACTGCAGCCGGAGAAGCCCCCACCCCCCCCGGCCAGGCACGGAGGGGTTAATGCTTTCCTGTGCCCTGCAATCCTCCCCCACCACCCCACCCGCCGCTCCAGCCCCTTCCTGTGCCCTGCAACCTCCCCCCCCCTCCCAGCTGCTCCAGCCCCTTCCTGTGCCCTGCAAACCCCCCCCCCAGCTCCCAGCTGCTCCAGCCCCTTCCTGTGCCCTGCAACGCCCCCCACTCCCAGCTGCTCCAGCCCCTTCCTGTGCCCTGCAACCTCCCCCCGCCCCCGGCTCCCAGCTGCTCCAGCCCCTTCCTGTGCCCTTCAAACCCCCCCCCGTTCCCAGGTGCTCCAGCCCCTTCCCGTGCCCCGCAACCCTCCCCCGTTCCCTGCAACCCACCCCCCCTGCTCCCAGCCGCTCCAGCCCCTTCCCGTGCCCCACAACCCTGCCTCTCCCCCCGGGCTGCAGCGCTCGCCGGGGCAGGCTGCAGCGGCTGGGATCCAGCTGACACCCAATGCAGGGGCTGGGGCGGGGGGAGCTGCTACACTAGCCCCTGCCTCCGCTTTTCTCCTGGGGAGCCCCGGCCCCTCTCCTGCCCCTTCCGGGCTGAGGCGGGTCCCCGCGTGTCCCACCCCCTGCGTGGGGCCTGGGGGCGGGGCCAGGCCCGGGGAGGAGCCGCCCCTTCCCACCCTCCCGGCCCGGCAGCGGGGGCAGGGGGACCATGGCGGGGCCGGGAGCGCGGCGCGGGGGCTGCTCCAGCCCTGCAGCCCGCGGGGCAGCGTGGAGGGACGGGGACATGCGGGGGGTGGACACGCTGCTGCCGGGGGCGGGGACAGGGCTGGCGGTTGGGCTGGGGGGGGGCCGGTTATTACGTGGGGGTCACAAGCCCCCCCCAGCTCTGCCGCTCCCCGGGAAAGGGCGGGGGGGGGGTCTAAGAGGCACCGGCTGGGAGAGGGGGCGGGGCCGGGGGAAAGGATGAGCGGTGGGGGGAGGGTCTGGCTGTACCCGGGGACCTCCCTTCCCTGGGCTGGAGAGAGCGGAAGCGGCCCCGGGGCAGGCTGGGAGATGTAGTTCCTGACTCTCCCTGGACCGGAAGTGACGTTGCGGGGGAAGCGACCAAGCCGAGCTGCAAACACGCGCGGGCCGCTGCGGCTCTGCCTGGCTCGCGCGGGGCCGTTGGAGCCTCTCCCGGCCGGAGAAGGGTTGGTGCCGTTGGGGCTCTGGGCATGCGCAGATCGCGGCGGGAGAGCCCTTCATTAACCCCCCCCCCCGTGCCCGGCCCGGGCCCTGCCCCGCTGGAGCCGCCCCGGGCTCCGCCCGCCCCGCTGCGGAGCTGCAGCCTCCAGGTTCGGGAGCGAGCCCCGGGGGCGGGGCCGGGCGGTGACTCTGCCCCAGTGTCCGGGGGGGACCCGGCATCTCGCAGCGCCGGGATCTGCTCCCTGGGGGAGGGGGGCAGCGCCCGCGGGGGGGCTCGGAGCTGCTGCCCCCGCAGGAGCCCAGCGCCCCCCGGGCCCGGCCAGGCTCTGCCCTGGGGCTCCGCGGGGGTGCCAGTGGGAGGAGCCCGGCCCCGCTGGGGTCCCTGCGTGGGGCGGGGCTGGGGGGTGAGACCGGGCTGGGGGGGAAGGGGCGGGCGGGAAATGTCTGTGCAGCCCGGACATGGGGGGGGGCAGGTGACCCCCGAGGAGCGGGGAGAGAAAGGGGGGGGCTGAGATCCCCTCAGATTTACCGCTGCCTCCTCCCGTGGGGATCCCCCTCCTCCCCCGTCCTGCCCCCTTTCTCCCTAGAGAGCCACGAGCAGCGCCCAGGGTGACCCCCCTCCCCCAACCCCTGAGAAGTTCCCTGTTCCCCCCCCCCCCCGATTGTGCCCCATTTTCTCTCCCCTTCGCCAATGGCCAGTTCAGGTCTCAGGTTTGGGGGGGTTGCCCCATTTCCACCTGCAGGGATTTGTCCTTGTGCGGGTGGGAAATGGTTCCCCCGAGTGATTTCTGAGCTGGGCAGAGGGTGAATGGGCAGAGGCTGGGGGGGCCCTGAGACAGGGACACCTCTGGGCTGGGCTGGGGGGGCCACTCTCTGCTGGCAACGGGGCCTGGGAAGGGCCAGGAAGGGGAGGGAGGAGCCAGTGTCCCCCATGGAGACGGCCCAGCCCCAGGTTTCCCAGTCCCAGCTACTTCCCCTCCCCCACCCTGCCCAACCCAGCAACCCCCCCATCACCTGCTAGTCACATTCCCAGACCCCACTGCCAGCCCCTCCCCACTGATAGTGACTTTCTTACTCCAGCCCCCTCCTTTCCCCTGTGAAAAGACATCACCCAGGGATCCCTGCCGACCATGTGAGTGTGGGGCAAGAAGAATCCGTCTAGTTCTGTTGTTGATTCAATATCCCTGTATAATCCCCTCCAATTTCCCATCTTTTCTCTCGAGCCTTTAAATGGTGACACAAAATCTCCAAAATGTTGGTGCTTCTCTCTTATATTGGCAAATATTTAGTTTGTGCCCCATTTTCTCCTCAGTTCTGAAATACTGAGATCTAATGCTCAAAAATCTTCCCCCTTTTTTCTCCAGGTGTGTGACTGAGATCAGGGCTCTTATCGTACTGAGCGTGGCCTTGTTCTGACAGCTGCTGCAGAGACCCCAACTGAGATCTGGGCCCTGTTCTGCCAGGCGCTGAAGAGACCCCAGGTGAGATGAGACCCCACTGTTGTGCCAGGTAAAACTGAGACCTGGACCGAGATCGCGCCCCCTCCTTGTGCCAGGCAGCGCACGACTGCGACCCAAACCACTGCCTCTATTGTGCTGGGCACTTCAGAGACCTCGACTGAGATCTGTGTCCCCGTTGAGTCTGGCACTGCACTGACCCTAATGAAGATCTCGCCCCACCACTGTACTGGGCACTGCACAGACCCTGACAGAGATCCTGCCCCCACATTTTGCCAGTTGCTGCAGGGGCCCTAAACAAAATCCGGGATCCTGTAATGCCGGGAGTTGCAGAGCCCCCGACTGAGATAAGGCCCCTGTTGTGCATGGCTCTGCACAGACACTGACCAAGATCAGGGTCCCCATTGTGACAGGTGCTGAACAGACACCAAGGGTATCTCTACCCTGCCACTAAAAACCCCCAACTGGCCCATGCCAGGTGACTCAGGCTCAGGCGAAGGGGCTGTTTAATTGCAGTGTAGATGTCTGGGCTCGGGCTGGGGCCAGGCTGTAGGACCCTGCGAGGTGGGAGGGTGCCAGACTTTGGGCTGCAGCCCCAGCCGGAACATGGACACCACAATTAAACAGTCCCACAGCCTGAGACGTGTGAACCCAAGTCAGTGGGCACGGGCCAGCCGCCGGTGTCTAACAAGTTTGCATGGAGAATTTGGGTCAAAACTGGGAACTGAACCCAGATTGTTTGAATTCTTGCCTCTCCCCTTAACCCCAGGCCCAGCGTGTGTGTGTACAGCGTTGTTTTGGTCAGTGTTTGCCTTGCATTGTCTTCCAAGGGAGGCTGTGGAATTTCCTTCACTGGTGGTTTTTAAGACCAGGTTAGAGATACACCAGTCTGGGAATGTCTAGGGATACTTGGTCCTGCCTCAGCACAGGGAGCTGGCGCCCTCTCAAGATCCCTTCCAGGCCTACACTGAAATAATTCTCTTTTGTGCTGTGTCCTGTTCTATTCTGAGCTGTTTTGCATGGTGCCATTTGGAACTGTGATCGCACCATGTTGTGTAGCAGTTTTATGGTGAATTGTTTATTGCCTCAGCTTGTTTGGTGCCTGTGCTGTGTCGGTTTGAGTTGAGCTATTTTCCATTGTGTACTTTTGTCCTAGGATGTCATCGTTTGCATCGTGTTGCTTTCTTCTCTTTTGTATTGTCATTCTATGCTGTGGAGTGTAGGTTGTGTTTTTTCTCCCCGAATTGCCTGACATTATGTTGTGGTGGGTTTTATTTTGTATGTTGTGTTTTTATGTGTGTATATATTGCATCACATCGTAGAAATGCAGGGCTAGATAGGACCTCAAGATGTCATCAAGTCCAGCTCTCTCTGCCGAGGCAGGACCAAGTATCTGTAGATTGTCTCTGACACAGCTTTGTCCTACTTGTTCTTAAAAACTTCCAGGGAAAGAGACTCCCCAGGCCCCCTTGTAAGACTATTCCCGAGCTGACCTGCCTTAGCTCTGGGGACACCCACACAGACTGTAGTGGTGAGCAGCTCTGGAGAGAGAGGAGACTCCAGTGAGTGGCAGCTGGGTAAAGAGACTGAAGTTGGGAGGAGAAACATTGACGTGTCCAAGGTCACCCAGGCTGTCCGTGACCGAGCTAGAAATAGGTTCTAGTGCCGCCGTACTGCTGTTTCTGAAGGTCTCTGCCACCCTGGTGTGTTAGGCACTGGTGCAAACCCTTAGTGTAGGCAGAAGTTACACTAGTGCACTCTGATTGGTACTGGTGCACCATGTCCT
Source organism: Mauremys mutica (assembly GCF_020497125.1). Taxonomy (NCBI): domain Eukaryota; kingdom Metazoa; phylum Chordata; order Testudines; family Geoemydidae; genus Mauremys; species Mauremys mutica. The sequence goes on from NW_025423069.1 coordinate 49,543, forward strand.
AGTTTGAAGGTTTGAGGTGGGGGCGGGGGGAAGTGACCTCACAGATGCCTGGGGCTGGCTGACCAGTGCACCTGGTAAGGGAGGGGCAGCAGTGAGTGCTGGAGGTATGAGCCAGGAGCACAGCCCTACAGGGCTGGACACTGACTTCTCCTGACCCAGGGGACACCCCCCCCCAGCGAGGTGGTTTGTCCAGGGATGCACAGGCTGTCTTGGCAGGGCAGCTCAGCTGCAGTCCCTGCACACCTCTTCCTGCAGCCTAATACAGTGTGCTCGGGGGCCTTTCCAAGCTGCGGGTGACGGGGCTCTGGAACTAACAGGGTCTGTTCCTGGCTCTGTCACAGACCTGTTCAGTGACCGTGGGGAAGTCACAGCCCCTCTCTCTGTAACGCTGTCCCCAGTGACTCGAGAGCACGAGCACCAGCCTCAGGCAGACTGGTAAGAAGCAGGGAACAAACCCCAAATTGGGTGTGAGGTCTGTATGGAGATTTCACCAACCAAGAATCCAGTGTAAACACAGACAGTCCCCTTGGGTGATCCCATAGATCTTTCTAAGCCGAGCCCCACCCCCCCCGCTATAAAAACTCCACTGCCCACATGGGCCACAATAACTGGTTTTCTGCATATAAAAGCCAGGGCTGGCGTTAGGGGCAGCAAGCAGGGCAACTGCCTGGGGCCCCACGCCACAGGGGCCCCCACAAAGCTACATTGCTCAGGCTTTGGCTTCAGCCCTGGGGGTGGGGCTCAGGGCCGGCTTTAGGCCAATTCCACCGAATCGGGCCCAGCACCTAAGAGGGCCCCGCATCCAGTGAGAATCTCTTCCCTGGCTAGAGACAACTTTTTAATTTTTACTCACCTGGCAGCACTTCAGGGGTGGGTCCTTCACTTGCTCTGGGTCTTCGGCGGCACTTCGGCGGCGGGTCCTTCAGTGCTGCCGAAGACCTGGAGCGAGTGAAGGACCCGCCCCCGAAGTGCCACCGAAGACTTGGAGCACCACCAGGTGAGTACAAGCCCCATGTGTTTTTTTACATTTTTTGGGGGGGGGGTCATCCCTGCCGGGGCCCTGTCGAAACTGTTTGAATTGGGCCCCGCACTTCCTAAAGCCGGCCCTGTCTGGACTACAGCCCCATGCGCTGGGACTTCAGCTTTCTGCCCTGGGCCTCAGCGAGTCTAATGCCGGCCTTGCTTGGCAGCCCCCTGAAAGCTGCTCACGGCCCCCCAGGGGGCCCCAGACCCCTGGTTGAGAACCACTGCCTTAGCCCACGAGTCACAGCAATGTTCAGGTTACTGCCAGGCCCAAAGGACCAGTCACTTCCTTAGGTCAATTGAATCTTAGATCTTCCAACAAAGACAACACTTGTAGCCAGTCCTGTCATAACCTGTATTAAGACTTATTGAAAAGGAAACAAGAGTTGTTGACAAAGTTAAAGCAGCTAATCCTATAGATGCAGACGAGTTGCAGTCTTAGATTTCAAAGATAATAAAAGCTTCTATAATAAGCAAGCTCTACATATTCTTTAGGACTAACACCGGCTAGGCAGCTGGGGATCTCGTGCTTATGCCTAGAAACTTTGCCCCGCAGAGTCCAAGCAGCATACAGATCATCAGTTCCCTCTGTATGGGGTTTTTCATCCCCTTCCTGGCATGTGCTCTGAGCTGGAAACTCAGCTAATGGGAAATCAAGAGCACAACAACAGTTTTTTGTGTGTTCGTTAATATCCCATAATAGTCTCTCTGGTGTGGATGGACCTTTCCTGCCAGGCAGGGTGTAATGCGTTCTGTTGCCAATCAGCACTTCTCCTAGGTAAAGTCTCTCTCCTGTCTGGTGATTTACAGAGCCACAGAGGCTCACAATGCAACTAGTCAGATGTTAACCCAGGCAGCCACTCACAAGCATTCAATGAAGTCTAAACACTAAACACATTCTTATGTTCACAGTCTGTATGAGGAGTATCTACTCATTGGGACTCGCTGGGGAGCCACAGAAAGGAACAAGATGTGCTGCGGCAAGAAGGCCCAGTCTCAGCGCCCCCGGGGTCATGCTTCCCAAAAGCTAAAACTAGGCCCAGCCCAGGAAAGGGGCACTGCCAGGAGAGACTGGATAAAGGCTGGAGCATCCAACAACTTAGTTAACCTGAGAGAGCTGCCTGGGGGACAGTGACAGGGAGAATCCCCAACGTGACTCCTTTGATTCTGCTCGTCTCTGGCCTTTGGTTCATAGAATCACAGAACTGGAAGGGACCTCGAGAGGTAGCTAGTCCAGTCCCCTGCCCTCAAGGCAGGACGAAGTATTATCTAGACCAGGAGTGGCCAACCTGAGCTTGAGAAGGAGCCAGAGTTTACCAATGTACATTGCCAAAGAATCACAGTAATACATCAGCAGCCCCACATCAGCTCCCACCCTCTGCTCCCAGCGCCTCCCACCCATGGGAAGCCACAATAATTAGAACCTCCCCCTCCCTCCTCGCACCTCCCGATCAGCTGTTCACACTATGCAAGACACTCGGTGGGGGGGAATGGAGCAAGGGCATTGCGGGAATGGAGGCTCAGGAAAGGGAGTGGGAAGGGGTGGTCTGGGGGCAGGGCCTGTAGCTGAGTATTGAGCACACCCAGTACACTGGAAAGTTGGTGCCTGTAGCTCCAACCCTGGAGTTGGTGCCTATACAAGGAGCCGCATATTAAATTCTAAAGAGCCACATGTTGGCCACCCCTGATCTAGACCATCCCTGAGAGGTGTTTGTCCAGCCTGCTGTTAAAAATCCCCAATGATGGAGATTCCACAACCTCCCTAGGCAATTTATTCCAGTGCTTAACCACTCTGCCAGTTAGGGAGTTTTTCCTAATGTCCAACCTAAACCTTCCTTGCTGCAATTTAAGCCCATTGCTTTTTGTCCTGTCCTCAGAGGTTAAGAAGAACAATTTTTCTCCGGCATCTTTGTAACAACCTTTTATCTACTTGAAAACTGTGATCTTCCCCAGTTTTCTTCCATCTCAGAGGTTAAGAAGAACAATGTTTCTCCCTCCTCCTTGAAACAAAATTTTATGTACTTGAAAGCTGATCATATCTTCTCCAGACTAAACAAACACAGTTTTTTCAGTCTTCCTCATAGGTCATGTTCTCTAGACCTTTAATCATATTTGTTGCTCTTCTCTGGACTTTCTCCAATTTTTCCACATCTTTCCTGAAATGTGGCACCCAGAACTGGACACACTATTCCAGTTGAGACCTAATCAGTGTGGAGTAGAGCGGAAGAATTACTTCTCGTGTCTTGCTTACAATACTGCTGCTAATACAGATCAGAATTATACTTGCTTTTTTTGCAACAGTGTAACACTGTTGGCTCATATTTAGCTTGTGATCCACTGTGACTCCCAGATCCATTTCTGCAGTGCTCCTTCCTGGGCAGTCATTTCCTGTCTTGTATGTGTGCAACTGATTGTTCCTTCCTAAGTGGAGTACTTTGGGTTTGTCCTTATTGAATTTCATCCTGTTTACTTCAGACCATTTCTCCTGTTTGTCCAGATAATTTTGAATTTTAATTCTATCCTCCAAAGCACTTGCAACCCCTCCCAGCTTGGTATCGCCCATAAACTTTATAAGTGTAACAGAGCTACTGGGAGGGTTTCACCATGTGTCAGAGGGTTACAGCCTGGTGGGAGGGGGCTAGGCCTGTACTGGAATAAGGTCACTCTGTGCTTCACAGTGTGGCAGAACCAGGAATGTCCATTACCAGGGGAAAATGCTGGGGGGAATCGACATGTGGAAAGGACAGAAACCCTGTCTGAATTCTCTCACATTGCCCCTCTCGCCCTGGCAGGCTACAGAATAACGTCCACATTTCGCCCCAAATCATCCCCTCCTCCCAGGGGGAAGGAAATGGCTGCAGTGGAGCTGGCTCAGGTAAGGGATTCTCAGGGGCGGGTTCTGCTTGGAGGGAGAGGAGCAGTAAATGTATAGGAGGGTGGGAGGCAGGAACTATCTAGGGTGTGGAATGGGAGGGGGCAGGATGTGACAAACCTGCTGAGACTTGTGTACTCTATAGTGTGATGGGTTGTCACCCCGGGGTGCAATCTGGGGAGCTTCTGGGAACCGCTGTGCCCTCTAACCCTCAAGCTGGGCTGGCCCTTCTCACGCTGCTTTGCTGGAGATTCAGCCAGCCTCTCCAGGGCCTGTTATCACCCAACACGACAGCAGGTGGCACCATGCATCCAACTAAGCTACCTGAGTGCTTTACCTAAGCCACTCAAGGACAGATAGAAGACAGAAGCCAATTTCCCAGCTGTAAGTGGTAGCAAACAGATCAAAGCAGATTACTTAAATAACCAAAAACTCAAACTAAGCCTAACATACTATCTGGATAGAATTTGAATTAGCAAATTCTCACCCTGACTGACGATAGAAGCAGTCCACCAAGTTTCCATACACAAGCTAGAAATCCCTTTCCCCTGGGACCAGCATATCCCCCAGTTCAGTCTTTGTTCCTGAGGTGTTTCCAGGAGTTTTCTTGTGTGCGGAATGAGGACAAGAGATGATGTCACACCCCACCTTATGTAGCTTTTCCATATGGCAGGAACCATTTGTTCCAAACTCAGTTCCCAGTCCAGTTTGTGGAAAAATAGAGGTACTAAAATGGAGTTTAGTATCATGTGGTCTGGTCACAGGCCCTACCATGGCCTGGTGAGTCATAGTAGCCATGACTCATAGGCTGGCTGAAACATTCCCAGGAAGGCTAAGCTCTTCCACGGTACATTGTCTTTGTTGATGAGCCATGAACACTGTCTGGCTTCTTTGTTGTACCTGAAAGGCTCATTGTGGATGTTACCCAGAGTAAGCACATTTGAAAGACAGATACAGAGTCAATATCCATAACATCAGATACGAATATGATACATGCACAGAAATAGGACAATCATATTCATCAAATACTAACTTTTCCAATGACACTGAACATATGATGCGTCTTGCACAAAATGCATCATAATTATGTCCTAATCATTTCATAATCATACCACTATGCTGAATGTGGGGTGTAGTGTCAGGGCCTAATTTCAAGGCACAGGTGTTGGGAATGGAACTTCCCCTCTTTGTGGAACAGGAAATAACCCTCCAGCCAGGGCTGGGAAAACTTCCCAGACTCCCAGTGCTGAACCCTGAACCTACTGACACTTTATTAGTTACCACCAACCCCGATCTTTGTGGCAACTGGAAACGTTATCAGTGACGATTTTATATTCTCTTCCAGGTCATTGATAAGAATGTTAAATAGCACAGGGCCAAGATCCAATCCTTGTGGGAACCCCCTAGAAAGAAATCTACTCCACCATGGTTCCCCATTTACAATCATAGTTTTTAATCTATTTAATGTATGCTGTGTTTATTTTGTATCTTTCTAGTTTTCTAGTCAAAATGTTGTGCTGAACCAAGTCATACGCCTTACAGAAGTTTAGGTATATTACATCAATACTATTAGTTGCAACCAAACTTTTGATCTCATGCAATAAGGATATCCAGTTAGTTTGATTGGATCTGTTGTCTCTGAACCTTTGTTAATTGGTATTAATTATATTACCCTCCTTTCATTCTTTATTAATTAAATCCATATTCGCTGCTCCATTATCTTGCCCAGTATCAGACTAACACTCTTGTAATTAGCTGGGTCATCTCTTTTACCCTTTTTAAATATTGGCACAGCATTAGCTTTAGTCCAGTCTTCTGGAATTTCCCCAGTGTTCCAAGTCCTAATTGAAATCACCATTAACAGTCCACCACACTCCTCCACCAGGTCTTTCAAAACTCTTGGATACAAGTTATCTGGACCTGCTTATTTAAACATGTCTGACTGTAATAGCTGCTGTTTAACATCCTCGTGAGTTATTGTTGGGATGGAAAGACTGTCGTCGTCAACGTCTTATATGAGTTACATCATCCGTTTTTCTCCAAATCCAGGAGAAATATTTATTGAACACTTTTACCTCTTCTGCATTATTTTTGATAATTCTGCCATTTCCATCTAGTAATTTACCACTTCCATTGTTAGGATTAATTTTGTACTTAATATGCTTTTTAAAAACCTCCTTCTTATTTTCATTAATTGGTCATTGATTTCTGATAACTTCCCTTGCCAACTTTCTACAATTCTGACTTTCTAACTTCTATTCTTTACTATTGACTTCCCCTTTCTTCCATATATTTTATGTGGAGAGTGTTGGGATTCCTACCAGGGAGCCACCAGCAGGGTCCAGAGACAGCCCCATCTCCTATATTAAGCTCTGGCTAGTGGGTATGTGATAAATGTGATGACCCTGCCTCCGTCTGTCAGCTGGGAGACACAAAGGTTCTCTCTTTCTGCCCTCTGATGCCTCCTGGCTGTTCTAGGCAAGGTGGGGTGGGACTCTGTTAACATGTGCCTCGCGGAGCTTCCATTTCCCTGGTGCTGCTGTTCTGTGAATAGTGGGGTTGTGAGTGGGGCAGCAGGTACTGAGTGTTGGACTCTTGCTCTTTTAGGGGCCGGTGACCTTCGAGGAGGTGGCTGTGTATTTCACCAGGGAAGAGGGGACTCTGCTGGACCCCACTCAGAGAGCCCTCTACAGGGATGTCATGCAGGAGAACTATGAGACATTGACCTCGCTGGGTAAGGAGTCCTGTCCCCTGGGTTATTAGAAGCTGTGAGGTCTCTAAAGAACCTGAGTAGTAATAACTTTATACCTTTATTTGTCATACAAGTTTTGACAAGTTTCCTTGCCCCCCCGTTTTTTGCCTTATCTCCCACCCACTAGTATCATTTTTGGACATGTGCCTTTTTCGTGCCGTCAGTCATTTAAAAATTGCACTTAATGTATCCTTATTGGCTACATTAATAACTGTAGCTTTCATGCGTATTCCTCATTTTAAGAGGAAAATATGCCACGTGTAGAATTCTAAATTGAGTAAATAGGTGTGTGACTCATGCCTGGCTTGTGTGACAGTCAGATGAGCTCCTCTTTTGATAGGAGAGCGTATAATGTTGTCATTCAGGACCCCACGGATGAAGGGAGAACAGAGCTGTGGGGGGGGGGCAGAGAAGGGGGAATAGGTAATTCTGGGGTGCCCAGATATGGGGAGGGTGTGTGCAGGGTTAGAGCTAAGAAGCAGCAGGGAGGGATGAGGGGGTGAGAGAGCCGCAGGGAACACAAGAAGCTCCCATGTTGCTGGGAGGTGGTGCTGGCTGAGAGTAATGGGAAGAAGTGGAGGGGAGTGTGGAGGAAGGGCACCGAGGAAGTGGCTCATTCTCAGGTGCTGAAGCTAAGTGGCCTGTCCTTGTGGAAGAGTGGGACCCCTTGGGGGTCTAGTGCACTCAAGGGGCACCTCCCAAGGACGGTTTAAAAGCCAGGGCATTGCACAGATCCTATGGATCCATGACAGTGCCAAAGCTTCAGCCTTATGGGGACAAGATATAAAACAAGAAAAGGATCTAAATGCGTGTTTACCATCGCTCCCTCTCAGTCCTCATGGGAATCCCTGGTCCCTTCCAAAGTGTATTAAAACCTTCCTTAAAGGCTTACCTCTTGGTTATCAGGTCATGTCCGTTTGTTAGAGGGTTTTCCCTTCACCCTCCCACTTCCCTGGTTCTTGTCACGCAGACAGCAAGCAGCAAAAGACCAGAAATCTGAAGCACAGATAATGCGATGTTTATTGGGGTTATTTCCAAGCAAGCATGTTCCACTACCCTAATGAACTTACACCTAGAAAAATTAACGATGCAGCAGACAGAAACAATTAGAGAACCAGACTGATTAACAAGGTAAAAGTGGTGGCCATAAAGATAAAACAATACAGAAATGAGGGTTTCATAACCACAACCATTGATAAGGGATTTATTGCCAGACCAGCTGCTGTCAAAGTAAGTTTTCTTTAACCATCTTAAGATCTTTTTCTTTATCTGGTGGTGATGGGCACTGTCAGGACAGGATTGACTTCCTAACAGCCCAATAGCACCTTATCCCAAACCAGTCACACTGAAATGTGAGGATGTGACGCTATGTTTCCCAGCTTATGGCAGCCCCTGCTGCTTAACCAAAGGCCTTAGCCTAAGAACAAGGCCTCAGCCTAGCCTAGTGAGAGAAGGCCCAGACACAGGCAGACTGAGATTTTGATTCTTAGCTAGTTACAGTGGTATAAAGACAAAGTGATAAAAATACCCCTAAGTTCTTAAACTATAGGCTTTACAGGCAGGCCTGAATATCTCTATTCTAACAGTAGGTTCTAGCCCTTCCCCCGTTCTGTGTCTGTCTTGTCTATTTAGATCAGGGGTCGGCAACCTTTCAGCAGTGCTGTGCCAAGTCTTCATTTATTCACTCTAATTTAAGGTTCCATGTGCCAGTAACACATTTTAACATTTTTAGAAGGTCTCTTTCTATAAGTCTATAATATAGAACTAAACTATTGTTGTATGTAAAGTAAATAAGGTTTTTAAAATGTTTAAGAAGCTTAATTTAAAATTAAATTAAAATGCAGAGCCCCCCCCCCTCGGACCAGGGGCCAGGACCCAGGCAGTGTGAGTGCCACTGAAAATCAGCTCGCTGCCGCAGGTTGCCTACCCCTGATTTAGATTGTAAATTCTTCAGGGCACGGGCCATCTACTGTTCTCTGTTTGCACTTTGCCTAGCACAATGGGGGCCCACTGTTAGTTGGTCCTTAGGCACTAAGGTAGTGAATATGATTTGTTATAATAGTAACTCTCCTGCCACTTCGAGCCAAAGAAGATGGCCTTGGGATGTGTAGCCTTATTTGGGGTGTGTGAGTAATGTTGATTTGATTTATCAACTTAATTTAATGTGTATTGTAATTATTTTAATTAATTAATAATAATACTTAATCATTTATATTAATTAATATGGGTTTAGGCTCGCCAATTTGTTTGATCAGAAGATAAAAGTTCGTGTTTCGAATCAGGTTCCACAGAATTGATAAAGGGACCTTTGGGGGTATGACAGGAAGCTCACAGTGAGACAGATATAGTCGTAACGACTTTTTATTATACTCAATGAAATAGTAAGTAAATTGTAAACCAGGTAGAATTACAGAGTTACAATTGTATTACTGTTATTCAGGAGATGCATATGACGATACAATATTATGTGCTGCAAACTTTTGGTTAATATTCACACCCTGTTTTGATAAACTGGTGTTGGCCTCACCTCTGGCGGTTCTGGTTTCACAGCTCTTGCAAGGGAAACTAATGTAAAGAGCTCTCAAAGCTACTTTGGAATTTACTTTTTAGCTCAACTAAATAATCTAATACACACATTAAAATAAAGTTTAGAGAGACCAAGCTTAGCCGAGTCCCTTTTGAACTTAAAGTTTGAAAAGAAAATAAGTGTGGCCTATTACTGGTTAATAGCTGTCTTAGATGGATAGCATGAATACGTAGTTGAAGATGGTGAAGCGTAGAGAAGGAGGAGAAGGTCGAGGTGCGGGTAAAAAGAGAGAGGTTACCTCTTTTTATAGCGAGGTAGGTTACCTCTTTTTTTGGAAATAAATGCCGGAAATCCTTCCTTTTATGCCCAAATTTCAGTCTTCCCCCATAGAAATGATAGGGTACGCTTACTCCATAGGCTAGTATGTATGTGCGTATGGATGGCAGGTATCTGCGCACTTGTGGGGTACTTGTTAAGCCTGTGAGTACAACTTTGAAAAATCCCCTTTGCTATTCTTCATTGTCTGTTGGTCTAGGTAAAGAGTCTTAGACCTAAGCGTAGGCACTTTATTTGGGTATAGGAAAAACAGTTCCTTTTCTGGATGAAAGGGCACAGGATATAGTTATGCTAACTTTGCTTTAACTTAAAATGCAGGTTTTTGGCCTGTAGGTTTCTTGCATTACAGCCAAATATATTTTAAATATGAATTAATAAACCTATCACAATACTGTACTTATAAGAAAAGAGATATTGATGCAGGCAAGCAGATGAATCCTGAGGGCTACAGATGTTACTGCCTAAAAATGAAATGGGGTTAAAACTACGGAATATTCTTTGTGACAAGTATCCCACAAATTCCACTGACCTCCCTTGTTTTCTTTGCCTGCAGTAGGGTTTCCAATTTCCAAACCTGCTGTGATCTCGCAGCTGGAACGAGGGGAAGAACCATGGGTCCCGGACCTCCAGGGCTCTGAAAAAGAAGTGGTCCCGAGAGCTGCCGTCACAGGTGAGGACTTGGTTAAACAACTCAACAACTGCTTAGGAATGCAGGAAACATTTGGGATGCCCTACAAAGACCCTGTGAGCTCTTCAAGTTCAGGATTGTTCCCTGCAGATGTGGAATCATTATGGCAGATGTCACTCATGGCTTCCCTCCTATTCTGACTGACAACTGGCAGCAGGTCCCTCCCCGATCTCACTTTCCCCTGAGAGTTATGGTGCAATGAGGACCCAGAACTGATGCCTTCCTCTCTTCTCTGTGGAAGGGTTTGGGGAAAATCAGCACCTGATAGGTTTGATCTCTCCCACATATATTTTGGTTTGTTCATCCCTTTTTCCATTCCTCTCTCTGACCTTTCCTTTTTCTCAGGCACAGGGAGTGACCTATGTCTGGATTCTCTCTGTCTCCCATCCGGTGATGGGCTGGTGAGTGAAAACGAGGAGGAGAAACCCCAGCAGGAAGACACTGTGCAAGTAGATCCACATTGGCTGTTATCAGGAAGATCCAAAGGGAATGTTTCCAGGAGTTGTGCACTCCCAGAAAACACAAAAGCCTGTGAGACTCAGCAGAGGCCAGAGGAAAACTACAGTAGCCACTCAGCCCTTATTCCACGCAACAGAATCAACTTGGAAGAGAGACGCTACATGTGCCAAGAGTGCGGGAAAAGCTTCAATCGGCGCTCAAACCTTATTGCACATCAGAGAATCCACACTGGGGAGACGTCCTACACCTGCTCTGAGTGCGGGAAAAGCTTCGGGCGGAGCTCACACCTTATCAGACATGAGAGAATCCACACTGGGGAGACACCCTACACATGCTCTGAGTGCAGGAAAAGCTTCAGGCTGAGCTCTCACCTTATCACACATCAGAGAATCCACACAGGGGAGACGCTCTACACGTGTACTGAGTGCGGGAAAAGCTTCAGGCGGCGCTTTCACCTTATCAGACATCAGAGAATCCACACAGGGGAGACGTTCTACACGTGTACTGAGTGCGGGAAAAGCTTCAATCGGCGCTCAAACCTTATTACACATCAGAGAATCCACACTGGGGAGACGCTCTACACCTGCACTGAGTGCGGGGAAAGTTTCGGGTGGAGCTCTCACCTTATCAGACATGAGAGAATCCACACAGGGGAGATGCCCTACACGTGCTCTGAGTGCGGGGAAAGTTTCGGGTGGAGCTCTCACCTTATCAGACATGAGAGAATCCACACAGGGGAGACGCCCTACACGTGCTCTGAGTGCGGGAAAAGCTTCAAGCGGCGCTCAAACCTTATTACACATCAGAGAATCCACACAGGGGAGACACCCTACACGTGCTCGGAGTGCGGGAAAAGCTTCAATCAGCGCTCAAACCTTATTACACATCAGAGAATCCACACAGGGGAGACGCGCTACACGTGCTCTGAGTGCGGGAAAAGCTTCAATCAGCGCTCAAACCTTATTACACATCAGAGAATCCACACAGGGGAGATGCCCTACTCGTGCTCTGAGTGTGGGAAAAGCTTCAATCAGAGCTCACACCTTATCACACATCAGAGAATCCACACAGGGGAGATGCCCTACACGTGCTCTGAGTGTGGGAAAAGCTTCAATCAGAGCTCACACCTTATTAGACATCACAAAATCCATATGAGAGAGAACTGTAATAAATCCCTTGACTAGGGCTGGCCAAAGTTTTGTTTTTTTAATTACATATGCTAATTCCCACATAGTGATTTTTGCACCATCTTCACCAAGGTCTCTCAGCTCCACCAGATCAGTTGCCTTCTTCTGCCTTTTGCAGCTCACCCTTCTTTGGGGTCAGTCCTGTGATCTTTTCTATCAACTCCTTTCCTTTGAGTCGAAGGAGTGTGTGTGTCCCTCCTGCCAGGAATGTTCATCAGCTCCAGGTGGGGGAGAGGTTTGATCCCAACAAGCTACACTGAGGCAAAAAGTACCTGTGCCTGACATCCACTAGGGCTGTACATGGCGTTGGCTGCTCAAGTTAGTGATCTTAATGTAAACATTTGTAGTGCAGATGCAGCCCAGGTGCAGGACTTGGCATTAGCTTTCCCCTTGACCTGACCTAAACTCCATCACTTTTCCTAGTCTAAACAAACCCTGAGCATCACGGATATACTGTTCCCCCATTTCACAGCAACTGTTAGTCATCGAGTTCTCCCTTGGGGAACCAATTGTTTCATTCCCAGTTGCTCTGATGTTGCTTCAGGTTGTGCTGGGGAGCAGATATTTTTATTATCATTTTCCACACTTAAAATATATTGAACTATAACAAAGAGCAGGAACAGGGCAGGGATAGGGAAAAAGAAGTCATTTCACCCATTGTAACAACAGATGTAGTTAGGGTAAGTCAGAGGGAATCCCTTATTCCCCATCACCATCCTCCTTCAATCCGTGCTAGAACCTAAGAATCCTTTTCCTTTCCCCAGTTGTGAGATGGGAGACTTCCAAAAGTGCTCCCTGTGCTATAGCACATGGCTAAGCTCAGAGAATAAACCCCAAATAGCCCCTGAGCTTTGCTTTTTGAATTCTGTGTTTCTGATTACTTCAAGCCTGGGTATTGTGATTATTTACCAGTTTCTCTAGCACTGTTCCTACCACTGTTTCTGTAACATATTTTGTTTTTTATGGGACAGGGTTGTTGTTCCTTTGCCTAACCCCAAGCTGGAAGGCCAGGGTGTCTGTTTTCTCTGGCCCCTCCCCAGAGACAAATCTGACAGGGTTGCACCTGCCAGGAGCAAACAAAAAGCCCCACCGGTCACACACACAAAGCAGATAGACACACACAAGACACAGAAGAAACTGAATTATTTGAGCTATCAACATTTCCACTTTCCCACAGCCATGTTAGTTCTGAAGGTTGTTTTAATTTGTTTATTTTCTTGGAACCAGAACTGGGGAAAGAGACACTGGAGTCAGTGGAATAACAGCAGGAAGGGATAAGTCTCATGATTTGTCACTAACCAAAGGCTTTGTAAACAGAGCGATAATGTTACTGAATGGTCTGGCTAACCCTGCAGTTAGAAACAATCAGCTCTACGGGTGGTAAATTTACAGAGGCTCTGCTGCTGATCATGAAATAGAAGCACATTGCCTTTAAACAGCTGCTATTTCAATGCCTCTGAAAGTACAGAAAACAATGATCTATGTTAAAGGAAAGTTGCCATTTCTCAGAGCCCCAATTTCTATTGTGTGTGTACAGGAAGGTTTGAATGTGTAGCAGGTAGTTTAGGAAAGCTTAGCTATTTTATGTGTGTAACAGGCTCCTGCCCACCTCCAGCAGAGGTTTCAATCACATACGATGGCAACTTACCGAATGTCACACAAATTAGTCCATCCCTCCCCATTTTCAGTCTCTGACCGGAATGTTCGAATGAGGCAGAGAACTGGGAAAGTATCGCAGTAGGAATACATTAACAAGTGGGATTAATCAGAGCTGGGCTGCAGACAGAGCCTGTTCTACAGCTGGTGAAGTGACAGGGACACACTCCCGCTAGTGCCGGCTCTGAAATAACAGCAGAAGCACATCGAAGAGAATGAGCTCATGGGCAGCTGCCCTGTCAGTGCATCACTCACCTGGCAGGTGTTACACAAAACACAGCACTTCCCCCCACTGCCACCACTTCATTATACTGGCCATGGGGCTGTTTGTCCTGCAGGACTTTGATCTCTCTGGGTGGTCCGTGGTGATTCATAACAGAGCCATTAGGGGAGCAGGAGTCATCCCAATGGAAATCTCTCCACTTTCTCAGTGTTACCTTCTTAGCCCTGGCTTTGGAGATGACATTAGCCTTATCCTGTCTTGATTTTAGGTAGGATTTTGATCACCTTCTGGGGCTTGGCAGCTTAGAACTTTTGAGGGCTTTTCTCTGCCTTTTTGGTCCCTGCTGCAGTCAGTACATTCTAGACATGGGCATGGTGACCTCCCTGGGGATCTTGACAGCTTTAGCCAGCTTCTTGGTGGCTATTTTCCTGCTCACAGCCACTGTCTTCTTCTCATGCCTTGTCCTGGGGGCCCAGCTGCTGGTTGAATGGGAAGGAGCCAAAGTGCTGGTGACTTTAGCCTGCACCAAGTTGCCTTTGCTCGTCAGACTCCTGAACCCCAACTGGATGTGGTTCTTGTTCTTCTGCACAGCACAGCCCTGGAGAAGAGGGATCTGCAAATGTACATTCATATGATCCCTTTGTATAATTGATGAAAACAGAAACTAGACACTTAGGGGATTGGAACTGATTTCAGCTGATGGACAGGTTTGCTAGGTTTTTATGCATTTGGACAGCGAAATGTTGAGTGTTACATTCATTTCAAGCATCCCCCTATAGTGGAGCTCCTGAACATAATGGAGAATGGAAATCAAAATGTTTTCCCTTTTTTCAAAAATAAAAATCAAAAAATAAGAGGCTTATTAGAGAGCACTTGGATTTGAAGCAAGGACCACTTGATCTGCAGTCAAACACTCTACCACTGAGCTATACCCCCATGAGAGCAGATACTTTCCCCATTGTAGCTGAAGCACATCAGTGATTCCAATAACAGGGGCAGGTTCTCTCTGGGGCACTGAGATTTTTCATGGAGTTGGTGGCTCCTTTCTTTCCTCACCCTGGAGTAAACTCAGTTTTTTATTCCATGGTACATGTTTTATGGAATAACAACAGCAGCTTGAAGAAAGAGGAGAGTGAATATCTCACCCTCAGGGCTGAAGGTGGCCACGTCCCCTCTGTCTGACCGTTGCCATTGCAGGAGAGAAGGTTTCAATGGAATTGAATGCCCTGGCTCACACTAGAGACACAGAAAGGTTTTGCTGTTCATTGAACGGCAAAGGAAATTGTGTCTGTATGTGAAACTGAGGAGGGACATGAAATGCCCACAGGGTGGCGCAATGCCCTAAGCTAAGGCAGGAGGGGGAAGGAAGGGGGCTGAGGAATGACTGAAGTGGACTCACCTGGGATTTAAATGACATTTGTTTGTGTCGGGCAGTGAGAAATGTGACATTAATTCAGATGCAGGGTTGAAGCTTCTTTAGCTGCTTGTAGAACTTGAACTTGATTTCCCAGAAGGGAGAAAGGGAAAGTCTGGGGCGGCCTTTAGTCTTTGGCTGGAGCAGTGTGTGAAAAAGGCTCCAGAGACGCAGTTGGCAATTACAGGCCACTGAGGCTAACGTCAGTACCGGGCAAATTGGGTGTAATTGTAGAGCCCAATGATTAGACCCATCGGTGAAGGGAATTTGCTGGGTGTAGCGGGTGGTTAACTGCTCCTGCCCTGCGGGGCTTGAAGCGCCCAGGAGAGGGCTGGGGCTGGGGCAAGGAGCCTGGGCTGATTGGGGGAAGCAGGCTCAGCTGTGGCCATGCCCCAGTCAGGCCCAGCTGGCCCCTATAGGAGGCTGTGAGCCAGGAGCCCAGTCAGTCTCCCTCTGCTTGTAGCGAGAGAAGGGCCTGGCTGCAGGGACCCAAGCAAGACACCTAGATTGGGAGCAGGGCTGGGGAAGGGCCAGAGGAGCTGGAAGCTCTGGCCTGGAAAGCCCCAGGCTGCAGGCCTGACTATAGGCTGAATAGGTGCAGGGCTGCAATGGGGCAGCCCAGGGGGAAGCAGAGGCGGCAGGTCCAAACCCCTTTGCCTGTGATGAGTGGCTCATACTGCAGTCTGCCCCAGTGAACGGGGGCTGGATGGAGACTGGGCAGTAGCCAAGACTGAGGTGAAGTGGGGATAGTGGGTGGGGGTTCCCCTTGGAGGGGGAGACCCAGAACGGGGGGGTACTGCCAGGGGGTACTGCCAGGGTAAAAGGGGCACCGGGGTCCTGGGAGGGACAGGGGGCCAGCTGCAGTAAGGCGGATCACTGGCCTGCAGAGGGTGCTCTGATGGCTGGAGAGCTAATTCCCAAGACAACCAGCAGGAGGCGCTGCCGGGTGAGTCTGACCCCGCTTACACTGGGGAAGAATGAACATGGTTTTTGTAAAGGAAAATCATGCCTCACGAATCTACTATAATTCTTTGAGGGAGTCAACAAGCATGTGGATAAAGGTGATCCCGTGGATATAGTATACTTAGATTTTCAGAAAACCTTTGACAAGGTCTCTACCCAAAGGCTCTGAAGCAAAATGGGATAAGATGGAAGGTCCTCTCTGGGTTATGTAACTGGTTCAAAGGCAAGAAAGAAAGGGTCTGATTCTCAGAATGGAGAGAGGTAAATAGTGGTGTCCTCCTGGGGTCTGTACTGGGACCAGCACTGTTCAACATACTCCTGAGTGATCTGGAAAAAGGGGTAAACAGTGAGGTGGCAACATTTGCAGATGATACAAACCAACTCAAGTTAGTTACGTCCAAAAGAGAGTGCAAAGTGTGACAAAGGGATCTCATCAAACTGAGTGACTGGGCAGCAAAAAGGCAGATGAAATTCAATGTGGATCAATGCAAAGTAATGCACATGGGAAAACATGATCCCAATTCTACATCTAAACTGATGGGGTCTAAATTAGCTCTTACAACTTAAGAAAGAGATCTTGGAGTCACTGTGGATACTTCTCTGAAAACATCTACTCAATGAGCATCGGCAGTCAAAAAAGCGAACAAAATGTTGGGAAGTCATTAGGAAAGGGATGGCTAACAAGACAGAAATATAATATTACCTGTCTATACATCTGTGGTATGCCCACATCTTGAATACTGGAGCTGGTCCCCCATCTCAAAAAGATATATTGGAATTGGAAAAGGTGCAGAAAAGGGCAACCAAAATGATTGGGGTGTGGAACAGCTTCCATGTGAGGTGAGATTAATAAGACTGAGGGGAGTTTTCAGCTTGGAAAAGAGATGACTAAGTGGGGGCTAGGATAGAGGTCTATAAAATGATGACGGGTTTGGAGAAAGTAAATAAGGAAGTATCAGAGGGGTAGCCGTGTTAGTCTGGATCTGTAAGGAAGTGCTATTTACTCCTCATTACACAAGAACTGGGGTCACCCGATGAAAGGAATAGGCAGCAGGTTTAAAACAAACCAAAGGAAGTATTTCTTCACCCAACACACAGTCAACCTGGGGAAACGTTGCCAGAGGATGTTGTGAGGGCCAAGACTATAACAGGGTCCACCAAAGAACTAGATAAGTTGATGGAGGATGGGTCCATCATTGGCTATTAGCCAGGATGGGCAGGGATACAAAACCATGCTCTTGAAGTGTCCCCAGCCTCTGTTTGCTGGAAGCTGGGAATGAGCAACAGGGGATGGATCGCTTGATGATTCCCTGTTCTGTCGATTCCCTTGCGGGCACCTGGCATTGGCCACTGTGGGAGGACAGGATTCTGGGCTGGCTGGACCATTGGTCTGATCCAGTATGGCTGTTCTTATGACCAATAGAGGGCAGTCCCCACCAGCAATATTTATATTTGGTGCACTGGAAGGGCTAACTTTCCAAAGCTGACCAATATGATCAGTGAAAGTGTTTTGGAGAAAAAACTAAACAGAAGAATGTAAATGAAAATTGGGAGCTATTGTTTAAGGAGCTTGTTAGATGGGGCATAAGTCACGCTGCATAATTAGCTGAGCTTGCAATGGCCTTCCACTCAACTCGCTGACATTTCTCCGTCTGCAAATGTGGTACCCATTTTAAAACCTAGATCCAATCAATTACAACATGTCCGGGAAGATTCTAGGCATCAATGATCTGATCATTGGGTTGATGGTGATAAACAAGAGCTTCCCATAAGGCTCCCTCCCTCCCTCCCTCTTCCCAAGAGCCACCCTCATCCTCTCTCCCCTTTCTGCTCCTGCATCCTCTGCAAACTTTCGAAGACAGATGCCTTGTGATGGCCTTTGCTCTTGGGGAAGTTGTCTAGTGGTCAGGGTTTCGGTCCTTTGGGGGAAAGGGCGTGGCAGATGTCAGGGGAGCCCAGGGCCCCCCATGGGCTCTGACCCAGGCCACTCTGAGGGCAACACTTCCTACCACCTCACTATTGTCCAAAGTTTGCAGTTTGTCACAGGAAGCTCTGAACGGTGTCAGCTCACTGCTTGGCACCTCTTTGCGGCCGGGTATGGCATGGCAGCTCTCTCCTTGGGGTGGCAGCTGTGTCTGTTACGCTGACAGATCCGGGTCAGTGACTTGTCGGTGGGTGGGATCGAACTGGGAACTCAGTGTGTGGGCCTCTACAGCATGAACTGAAAGCCACCTGGCTGCTAGAGGGAGAGATAAAATGAGTCTTTTCTACAGTCTTAGCTAAGTGATCTCGGTGCCACTAGCTGGGACACCCCACCACACCCTGGAGGTGTGTGGGTTACGTACTTCCCCTAGCTGAGGAAGCGCATCCTGAGCTTCGGAGAGTTCCCAGCTGTAATCCCGGACGACCCCTGTAACAATGCGGCCTCTGGCGGGACACTGCTGAGAGTATCAATTCAGGACAAATTGCTTGTAGCAGGGTAGTCACAGCCCGAGGCTGGGTGCCCTTTACTATTAAAGCACATCACAGCAGCCATGCAGAGAGGACTTTGGTTTTACCCCACTGGCTAATTGGACATCATAGAACCAATTCCCTCAGCTATCCCAGTTCCCTTCTATCACCACCAGTCCCGCTCCTTATGAAGATGAATGGTTATGAAAACCGATACCCCAGTAAAAGAAAACAGGTTCTCTCAAAGGACCAAGCCCCAGATCCAGGTCAATAGACAAGTCAGATCTTACCCACAAATCACGCTCTTGCAAATCCTTTAGCATCTAAAATCTAAAGATATATTCATAAAAAGAAAGAAATATAGATGAGTTAAAATTGTTAAACAAAATCAATTACATTCAGTAATGGGAAAAGCAGCAAAGAATCCTGTGGCACCTTATAGACTAACAGACGTTTTGCAGCATGAGCTTTCGTGGGTGAATACCCACTTCATCGGATGCAAGAGTAATGGGAAAGTTCTTGGTTCAGGCTTGTAGCAGTGATGGAATAAACTGCAGGTCAAATCAAGTCTCTGGAGTACATCCACAGCTGGGATGGGGCATTCAGTCCTTTCTGTAGAGCTTCAGTTTGTAGCAAAGTCCCTCCAGAGACATGAAGCAGGACTGAAGACAAGATGGAGATGAGGCATCAGCCTTTTATAGTCTCTTGCCATGTGGTCTTTGCTTTCTTTGTCCCAAGGACACTCTATCCAGCATGTGCCATAGAAAAACCTTAGAGGTATGTCCATAGGCAGGTCCCTGCAGACCTTGCTGAGTCACAAGGCGTATTTGCCTTCTCTCAATGGGTCGATTGTATAGCTGATGGTGCTTAATGGACCATCAAGCAGGCTAGGCAGAACTGACACCAACTTGTCTGGGGTGTTCCCCAGAAGCAGAGCACAAGTTTGAAATACAGGCAGCATAGAGCCAATATTAATAATATTGAATTTGTTGCATCCGATGAAGTGGGGATTCACCCACGAAAGCTCATGCTCCAAAACATCTGTTAGTCTATAAGATGCCACAGGATTCTTTGCTGCTTTTACACATCCAGACTAACACGGCTACCCCTCTGATACTTAATATTCATAATGTCAACTACAAAAAATGACAGACATCTAGAGATAGCATAATTATTATCAGCCAATCAGAACCTCTCCGTAGACCCCTTACATGACAACCTTTCTACAATTGGCAGCAAATATAGAACAGTGGTCGCAACAGTGATCTACACGGTTACAGATTGTCAGTAACGTCACAGGAAGTGAGACAGCATCAGTGAGACTGATATTGGAAAACTGCCTCCAGTTTTGGCATCCTCATTTGAAGAAGATGTTGTGAAATTGGAGCTGGGGCAGCAAAGAGCCACCAAATGTTCTGAGGGCTGGAGAAAAATGCCTCCTAGTGAGCTATTGAAAGAGCTCAACCTGTTTAGCTTATCAAAAGAAGATTGAAAGGTGACGTCATTGAAGTGTTGAAGTGCCTTCAGGGAGAGAAAAGATTGGGTATTAAAGGGCTCTTGAATTGAGCAGAGAAAAGCATAATGTCTGGAAGGTGAAAAGAGACAAATTCCTATTACAACTAAGGCACAAATATTCAACAGCGAGGATGATTCACCTCAGGAACAAGCTACCAAGGAAAGTGGTGGATTCTCCATCTCTTGATGTCATTTCATGAAGACTAGATGCCTTTCTGGAATGTGTTTGCCCCCAAAGTAGCTGTTGTTTCATACAGGAGGCCTGTGATATGCAGGGAGTCAGATTAGATGCTCTAATGGTCTCTTCTGGCCATAAAGTCGACTAATTTCTGAAAAACTGAGTGTAGCATTGGGAGCAGCGTCTGATGTTTTCCTGTCTAGCCGGCTTGCTGCTTAGAACGAACGCTCCTTGAGTGGGGTGATCCACAGGGAGTAGCTCAAACCTCCAAAGTGCCTGGCCAGGGGCAGGACATTAGCCCAGCAAGGGAGGAGTGTGGCAGTGACATCACAAAGGCCTTTGGCAGGACCTCAGCCTATTGGTCCAAGGTGGTGGGGAGGTGGTGACCTCACAGAGAGATGCTGACATCAGCCAGGCAGGACAGGGGCGAGGGGCCAGGGAAACCTCAGAGACCCCTGTGGCTTTGCTTCAGCAAGTCTCCTTCTCCAGGTCTCTCTTTGACGACTGAGGGAGTATTCGGGTTCACGGACGTGAGCGCCAGGAGGAACCTCTTTCGAGTTTTCTCCTTCCCTTTTAGTGATTTTACTAGAAAACATCCGTCCCTGTTTAGAAGGTAAGAGCCTCCTTGAGGTTTGAAACCTGTTCAGTCTGATCCATCTGGTGACAGGTCACTTCCCTTCTCTATACCTCAGGCTCCTCCCCATCTGCCCAATGGGAACAGAGACAGTTCTCGAACTCTGGGCAGTCGTGAGCCTGAGTGAGATAAGGGGGGATAAAGCCCTGTGTGAAGGAGAAAGGGGAGTTTCACGGTGTTTAGCAACAAGGAATTCTAAAGTTTGCCATAATGTGTAGTCTGTGGAAACAAGAAATGGTCAGGGCCAAGCTTTTTAACCACTGCCTTTTCTAAAGCCCATTCAGGGATGTGAGTCTCTGTCTTTTAGGTACCTGAGGTTCTTTGCCAGCAGGAGAGAAGAGGTTCCTGCCTCCATTTTTGGGGCCTTAACAAACCAGGTGTTGTGCCCCAGTTCTCATCTGAGATCCCTGAAAAAGAACATCTTCCCATCCATGAACAAGACAGGAGCTATCTTTGAAAGGGGAACAAAGAGACCCCTGGGACTTGCAGACTAGCCAGCCTCACTTCCATAGCTGGAGAGATACTGCAATACATTCTTAAACACTCAGTTTTCCAGCAGCACCTACAGGATAATTTGGTTCTTAGGACGAGTGAGCATAGATTTGTCAAAAACAAATCATTCCAAACCCAGCCTCTTTCCTTCTTTGGCAGGGTTCCGGGCCTAGTGGAGGTGGGTGAACAGTAGATGGGATCTATCTCGGGGTTACTAAGGCTTTTGACACAGTCCCGCAGGACATTCTCACAAGCAAACGAGGGAAATGCGGTCTAGATGCAATCAGTGTCATGTGCGTGCAGAGCTGGTTGAAAGCCCAGACTCCAAGGGCCCTTCTCCAGGTTTGGCTGCCTGACGGAGAGGGGGCACCTAGTGGATCCTGCAGGGATCAGTCTGGGGTCCGGTACTATTCAATAGTTTCATGAATGATTTGGAAAATGGAGTGGAGAGCCTGCTTCCAAAACGTGCAACTGACACCAAGCACTTTGGAGCTCAGGACTGGAATTCAAAACACCCGTAACAAATTGGAGACTTGGTCTCCTTGAGCCAAACCCCATGGCTGGGCCCCTCTCTCTAGACTGGGCTGAAGTGAAACCCCAGAGCCAGACACTCCTCCTCCTGGGCAGTGCGCTCCGACCTTGAATGCTCAGATGCTGCTTAGCGCTGTCAGAGCAGCTTTGGCTGGGGGATTCTCCCAGCACTTTCCACTAGCAGGAAGGTACGAAATCCCCCTTTGCCTGCTGGGGACGGAGCCCTAGACGGGGGAGCAACTTGCCCAGAGTCCCCCAGGAAAAGGAAAACAACCAGCAGTGGAACCAATACGAAACCCAGCAATGGAACTCAGGAGTCCTGGGGGGTGCTAGGGTGACCAGATGTCCCAATTTTGGGGTCTTTTTCTTATCTAGGATCCTATTACCCCCCACTCCCTGTCCCGATTTTTCACACTTGCTGTCTGGTCACCCTAGGGTGTGACCATGTGGGGTCCCAGCTGCTCCCTGCCCCCCTCATTGAAGCAGGTGTGCAGGGTTACTGCCCTGGGAAGTGCAGGGCACCAGTGGCCATGGGGCTGGCTGCAGGCAGGGCAGGGGCTGGCTGGAGGTAAGGTCTGGCTGCAGGCAAGGGGTGCGGGGCTGGCTGGAGACAGGGGTGTGTGGGGCTGGCTGGCTTCAGGCAGGGATGCAGTGGGGGTGCATCAGGGGTTGGCAGGGCTGGAGACAGAGGAGTGCGGGACTGGCTGGCTTCAGGCAGGGGTGGGTGGCAGGGGGTGTGGCAGGAGTTGGCTGGAGACAGGGCAGGGGGTGTGGAAGGGGCTGGCTGTGGGCAGGGGGTGTGGAGCTGGCTGCAGGCAGGGCAGAGAGGATGTGGCTGGTGCGGGCAGGGCAGAGGGTGCAGGGCTGACCAGAGGCAGGGTCTGGCTGCAGGCAGGGCGTGGGGTGCGGGGCTGACCGGAGGCAGGGTCTGGCTGCGGGCAGGGCAGGGGGTGCGGGGCTGGCCGCAGACAGGGGCTGGCTGCAGGCAGGGCAGGGGGGTGCAGCAGGGGTTGGCTGGAGCTGGGGCGTGCGGGGCTGGCTGGAGACAGGGGCTGGCTGCAGGGAGGGCAGGGGGTGCGGGGCTGGCTGCAGGCAGGTCATGGAGTGCAGGGCTGGCTGCAGACAGGGCATGGGGTGCAGGGCTGGCTGGAGGCAGGGCAGGGGGGTGCAGCAGGGGTTGGCTGGAGCCAGGGCGTGCGGGGCTGGCTGCAGGGAGGGCAGGGGGTGCGGGGCTGGCTGCAGGGAGGGCAGGGGGTGCGGGGCTGGCTGCAGACGGGCTGGTGCGGGAAGGGCAGGGGGTGCAGGGCTGGCCGCAGACGGGCTGGCTGCGGGCAGGGCATGGGGTGCGGGGCTGGCTGCAGGGAGGGCAGGAGATGCGGGGCTGGCTGGAGGCAGGGGCATGCAGGGCTGGCTGGAGACAGGGGCTGGCTGCAGGGAGGGCAGGGGGTGGAGGTCTCGCTGAAAATGTCCTGAGAGGTATTTTAAGGTGAACATTAGCTAACTTCCAGTCATTGGGTACCAAAGCCGATTCAAAGGACAGGTTTCAAACCATAGTTAATAGTTCCACAACTTCACATTTGAGTTTTTTCAGAACTCTTGGGTGAATGCCATCTGGTCCTGGTGACTTGTTAATGTTGAGTTTATCAATTAATTCCAAAACCTCATCTAGTGACACTTCAGTCTGTGACAGTTCCTCAGATTTGTCACCTACAATTTGGCAATGTTTATGCTCCTTTCTAGGATTTGACTTCCACTTTTTAAAGGAAGTCTTTTTGTCTCTCACTGCTTCTTTTACATGGTTGTTAAGCCCCGGTAGCTCTTTTTTAGTTCTTTTACTGTGTTTCTTAAATTGGGGTATACATTTAAGTTGGGCCTCTATTATGGTGTCGTTAAAGTGTCCATGCAGCTTACAGGAATTTCACTTTAGTCACTGTACCTTTTAATTTCTGTTTAACTAACCCCCTCATTTTTGTATAGTTCTCCTTTTTGAAATCAAATGCCACAGTGTTGGGCTGTTGAGATGTTCTTCCCACCACAGGGATGTTAAATGTTATTATATTATGCCGTTTATTTCGAGCAACTGCAGTTATTCGGGAGAGTACAGACAGGCAGAGTTTCCCCTCCCGAGGTAGGTCTCGGTTAGATAAACAATTAAGGCAAGCATTTATACCTTTTGTGACATACAGTAAGGAGCAACAACTGCATTTTGTTTGTACATATTCCTTTCTGATAGCTTACTTCTCTCAGCAATTTCTGCTACAATCTGCATTCTATTCTTATCTAACACAAGGTCGAAAACCAGCATCTCTTATAGTTCTTTTCTGCTCGCCCACGCCCTGCTTAGAAGTCTCCTGTTATTAGCTGTTAGTTAGCCTGGTAAATATCAAGTCCCTGAGAAAACACAGTTATATGAAGCAAAACAAAATCACAAACAGAAATGTCATTGGAAATTCAAAAATTAAAAAGGAAAATGCAATTCCCATCAGTTCATTGTATCTGGGCCATTCCTGTATCGAGAGTACCCGCTAAGGGCCCTGTGTGCTTATGGGAAACCTGGAGGAACTCATAGCAGAGCCTGAACATGAAACTCAACTGCTCCCAGGTGCCGCCGTAAAACCCTTTCCCTGCTGTGATGTTGATGATTTTATGAAAATATGCTAATGAGTGTGACTATAATGTAACTGGAACATGCTTCATGCAAAAGGTCTCTTGTGCAGTATCATTACAAAGCTTATTATCTACTGTGTGTGTTCAGCCTATTTGTATGAACCGATCTTTCCTGTATCTGAAGCTAGAAATATGAGCTATAACTCTGAGGTCCTGTTGTAATGATGCAAAGTGTGGGCCATTAATAGTGGTTTGGACTCCTGATGGCTCCCATTAACCAGGACAGTTGACTGGAGATGGCTCTGTCCTGCACCATCTGTGAGTCAGGCCAGGAAGAATGAAGGCTTGGGGTCTCACAGGGCATGTGACCATGTCACCTGGTACAGGAATCCATCTTAAACCTGGGGCTTTTCCCCAGGAGCGAGACAAAAGATTCCTGCCTTGTACCAAAGCTGTATAAGGGGGTGGAACAGAAGAAAGGTGGCTGCAGTCATGAGAAATCCCCTAGCTACCACCTGAGCTGGAACAAGGACTATACCAGGTGCAAAGATTGGGCCCAGACAAGAAATAAGTCTAGTCCGCAAAAGAAGCTTATTGGAAGATCTCTGAGGGTGAGATTTTATCTGTAGTGAGTTTCATACTGTATTAGTCTTAGACTTGCATGTTTTTGTTTTAGTTTGCTCTATGGAGAATACAAACTCCACAGAGAAGGAAAAGTTAATGCCTTAGAAAAATCTGTGTAGTGTTAGAGTGTCTAGGAACCACTCTCCTATAGCTTCTTTTCTCTGATTTCCTTTAGAAAATCTGAAGCAGGGAGCAGAAAACCATTGTCTTTTCTGAGGTGTGAGCTCAGGACCTACTGAGTATGAGACTGACATGCTGCCAACTATGCTAAGAAGGCCCAGGAAAATGTTTAGGCTCAGTGCATATAGGACCCTCCTACAGCAGTGACTGGGGCAGGGAAGGAGCTGGAAGAAGCAGAGAGATCTGGTGCCCACAGACCTGTCCTGGCCTCTTTCTCAGCAGCAAAGAAATGAATTTGCCCTTCCAGTGAACAATCTGCTGGAACTAATGGCAGCACAGGGGTGATGTTTCTAAAGTATGCACCCACCTCTACATTTTAGAACTTACTCTCCTTTTTCTACTATAGCACTTTGTGTATGAATTAGGCAAAACAAACTACACAGGTAAGAGAAACAAGGGCTTGAGAGAAAGCTTGAACTCATAACCCCAACAGATGGCCCCTCTGCACTAACCAGTTGCACCCCTAAAGATGTTTTTTAAACACATTTGGGAAGCAGGCAGTTATCAGTCTCTGTGGTTCACACCTTTGCCTGGTAATTGAAAGGCTGCTGGTTCAAACTTAACTCAAGATGCGGCTTTTCAGCGATGAGAATCCAGTACATTTTAACAGAAAGAAAATCTCCTCTATTCTGGCTTTGCCCCTTTTGACTCCTTCTGCTCATCTTCTCCCCCTCCCCCAGTCTCTTTCCTTCCCCACTGGGGCCATGCAGAGAGGAGCCCCAGTCAGTCTCTGTCACAGAGTCTGTATCCCATAAAGGGAGGGAGGGGTCTCTCTAAAACATTGATAATGGGGAGGGGAGTGGTGCGTGTTGTTAGGGGGAGACAGGATGGAGAACTAACAGTGGGGCACAGAGAGATCCCCCCATATTTGGGAGATCCCCTGCTGCCCCCAATCAGCCAACTGTGAGAAGAACAACTGTGGTGGGGGGGGGGTCTCCACATGCTGCCCCCGCCCCAACTGCCAACTCTGCCAACTGTGGCAATGGGAGCTGCGGGGGTGGAGTCTGTGGGCAGCAGTGCGCAGAGACGCCCCCGGCCCTCCAGCTTAGGGGCTGCGGGTTGCTTTCGGGAGATGCCCGAGGTAAATGGTGCACCCTTCACCCTCTCCTGCAACCCCAACCCCCTGCCCCAGCCCAGACCCCACACCTGCACCCAACCTCCCTCCAAGAGCCTGCCCCCCACACTGCCTCCTTCAGCACAACCCCGACTGAGCCCAGACCCTGCACCCAAACTCTCCCAGAGCCCAACCCCTCTCTCTCCCACACCCAAACTCCTTCCCAGAGCCTTAGGCAGGTGTGTGTGGCAGGTGGGGCAGGACTTGGTCCCATTCTGGGCACCACCAAAAATTATACAAACCTGCCACCCCTGTCCAGCCCAACCTTCTGCTGATGCACCTCAGCCCACACCCGTGCAGGGTTTGAAGCTTTCATTGCTTAAATTCCAGGACACGGAGGGATTTCAGCTCCCCTTTGCCCAGAGGGAACCTTCACCCCACTCCTAACCAGGTTCTTGTCCATGGGATCACTGTAGGGGGGCTGGGTCCCTCTATGTCTTTTCTCTCTCTAGGACAGGCCTGGGTGCAATAACTGGGGGCATCTGAGCACCCAGGACCTTCTGTGGGGCTGCCATTCCCCTTCCCTTTCTGTGGTCCCATCTGCCATTGACTCCAGCCTTTTTTCTATCCATCGTCAGCACCATCCCAAGCAAGCTGCACTCGCCTCAAAAAGACAGAGTCCCGTGGCACCTTACAGACTAACAGACGTATTGGAGCATAAGCTTCCGTGGGAGAATCCCACTTCGTCAGATGAATGTAGTGGAAATTTGCAGGGGCAGGTATAAGTATGCAGGCAAGAACCAGTCTAGAGATAACGAGGTTAGTTCAATCAGGGAGGATGAGACCCTCTTCTAGCAGTTGAGATGTGATCACCAAGGGAGGAGAAACTGCTTTTGTAGTTGGCTAGCCAGTCACAGAATTCCCTCTCCATTCATCTGACGAAGTGGGGATTCACCCACGAAAGCTCATGCTCCAATACGTCTGTTAGTCTAGAAGGCGCCACAGGACTCTGTAGCCTTTTACAGATCCAGACTAACACGGCCACCCCTCTGATACTCAAAAAGACAGTGTCCCCTGCTGGGAGTAAATCACTGACCTCTCTCAACCCTGCCCCTCTGTTTCCTTGCCTCTCAGTCTATGCAGATGGGACCTTTCCCTCCAGTGCTGGAGGATTCGCCCTTCTAATCTACCATTGTCACAAGCAGCACAGCGGGTGGGAATCTTAAACGTACCGAGGTGACTTAGGGGCAGAACCCCCCCAGACCTTCCATGCAATTGTCACTTGCCCCTCACTGAGCAGGACTGAAACTGATGCAGGGAGACTGGTGGGTCACATCCCCTCTGGGCATGAGCAAAGCACCAGGGTGAAAAAATGATCATGGAGATGCTGGGGATTGAACCCAGGGCCTCATATATGCAAAGCATGTGCTCAACCACTGAGCTACATCCCCTAGCAGGTTGTGTTTGCTATGGGTTACACTCAGAGCCCTCCTGTTTCCAGAGCATCCAGTGACCTATAAGCTTCACAAGAAGCCCATTCCCCTCTCTGAGGACCAATCCTGCTCTCCTGGAGGTGACTTGCTCATAGGGGTCACTTTTCAGCAGGGCCAGATTCTATGTGTGGGGCAGAGAAAGTGGCTGCCCTGGTCTCAGGGTGCAGAGATACACTCAGCCATCTCCCCTGCATTGGGTTGGGGGGGCAGCAATCCCCTGCTGCAAGGTCATGGTGGGGGATGCTGTGAGCAGCTCAACACCTCACCCTAGTGGCAGAAGTGGTGTGCGGAGCTCCAGGTGTTTCTAGGATCTGCTATTTCCACCTGCCTGCAAACTCCAGCTTTCCCCAGCACATTCACTGCGGTGCAATTGGGTCACTGTTTCCATGGCTGAACAGCAAAGAATCACTCCCAGTTTCCCTTCTATCGGCAGCAGGATTAGCCTGTGTCAGTGGTTAATGAGGTGGATCTAGTTGTAGATTGTTATTCGTTCCCCACCTTGACAATTCACACAGTCCCTTTCCCAGGCAGATTCCCAGCACCTCAGTGATCCTGGTAGCAGGGTTGGGTCCTGAGATTTTCAGGGTTCTTTTCCCCTCCACCTGGAGTGAACTCAGCTTTTTCCCCATCCCAGACAATCCATGAAACAACAGGGGCATAAAGAAAGAGGGGAGGGAACATCTCACGGCCAGGGCTGGATGTGCCCAGAGCCCCCTGCTTGTCCATTGTTTCCATGGAATTTGGCCCCCTGCTTTGCACAAGGGACAGAGAAAGATCTTGCTGTTCCTGTGTCTGTGCAAAGAAAATTGTGCTTCTGTATGAAAGAGAGGCGGGAAATGGCCCCATGATGGGGCAATAGCCTCAGGGTTAAGAGCAAAGGACAATGATGGGAAGGTTCACAATTGACTCAGTAGTTGCATACAAAGGTGCAGGTTTGGCAGTTACACTGGGAAATTCAGGCTCAGGTTGGCCACCCCAGTCTAGGTGTAGAAGTGACAACATTTAAACTTGAAAGAGGGGCCAATTTCCCCATCATTTCACACCTTTACACCCAAACACGATGACTTTCTGAATGAACCCTCCTCGTTCAGCCAGAAGATCTTGGGGTGGATGTAGGAGTCACTGGGTAAAATTCTCTGGACTCTGTTCTGAATCAGGTCAGAGCAGAGGTACCTAGTGATCAGGTCTGGCTGTAAAATCTATAGATCAACACCATTAATATGAAATTAATCCTCAGAAACAGCTGTTCCCCACCCAGACCCCAGCAAAGGACTCTCCAGGGAAGGGGCTGTTGAGGAAGGAAAGAAGGAAGACGTCCTTCTCCCCCTGGAGGAACTTGGCTCTGCGCTTTGGACAGAAAGGAGGGGAAGGAAATGGCCACACGATGGCAGCAGAACCTAAGAAATGAAACACAATAGGCTTATGTCCACACTGCAATGAAACACCCAGAGCTGCCCCATACCAGCTCAGGCTCCCGGGGCTTGGGCTGTGGGGTGGTAAATTTGCAGTGTAGACATCTCGGCTCAGGCTCAATACCAGGCTCTGATACCTCATAAGGCTGGGAGGGAGTGTAGCAAGTAAAAAAGGTAGAACGGCAGTGGAGTATTACCCTGGTCTCAATGGCATTTCTCCATCGGTCTATCTGCTCTGGGGCAGGGACAATAACACGTCCTGCTGCATTCGTTATTTCAAAGGGTGGTTTAGGATTTTCATTCTCACACATGGTGCACGAAGCAGGACTCAACCCTCGGCATAAACTAAACGAGCTGCCCACAGATTCTGGCAGCCACAATGAGGCATTTGGTGTGAGAGCTCAGACCTGCCCCTGTCCCACAGGGACGGGGTCATCTGTGAGGGGACTGGGCCACTGACCTACCAGCTCCTAACTCCCAAACTTTCAGTAACTCTATCATCAGTGCCTGTGAGTGTAATTTAAACCATCAAAACAGTCATAGTGGGCTAGACCATAGTCTGGACTTCGGGTCTGGAAAAGAGCTGCCACAATCCATAGACCAGGTTGTTATATAACATGCACATGGATTTTAACCCTTCACATACAGTAATGGGAAAGTTCTTGGTTCAGGCTTGTAGCAGTGATGGAATAAACTGCAGGTTCAATAAACAGCTGGGATGGGTCATTCAGTCCTTTGTACAGAGCTTCAGTTTGTAGCAAAGTCTCTCCAGAGGTATGAAGCAGGATTGAAGACAAGATGGAGATGAGGCATCAGCCTTTTATAGTCTCTTGCCATGTGGTCTTTGCTTTCTTTGTCCCAAGGACACTCTGTCCAGCACGTGGCATAGAAAAACCTTAGAGTTCTGTCCATAGGCAGGTCCCTGCAGACCTTGCTGAGTTACAAGGCGTATCTGCCTTCTCTCAGTGGGTCAATTGTAGAGGTGATGGTCTTTAATGGGCCATCAAGCAGGCTAGGCAGAACTGACACCAACTTGTCAGGCTGGGGTGTTTCCCGGAAGCAGAGCACAAGTTTGAAATATGGACAGAACAGAGCCAATACTTATAACATCAACTACAAAAATGATACACATCTAGAGATGGCATCATTATAATCAACCAATCAGAACCTCTCCATAGACCCCTTACATGACAACCTTTCTACAATATTGGCTGCAAATATAGAACAGTGGTCACAACGGTGATCTATACAGTTACAGATTATGTCAGTAATGCCACAGGAGGTGACACGGCATCAGTGAGACTGATACTGGAATAGCCTCCAGATTTGATGTCCTCATTTGAAAAAGATGTTGTGAAATTGGAGCTGGGGCAGCAAAGAGCCACCAAATGTTCTGAGGGATGGAGAAAAATGCCTTCTAGGGAGCTATTGAAAGAGCTCAACCTGCTTAGCTGATCAAAAGAAGATTGAAAGGTGACTTCATTGAAGTGTTGAAGTGCATTAATGGAGAGAAAGGATTGGGTATTAAAGGGCTTTTTAGTCTAGCAGAGAAAAGCATAACAAGACCCAATGTCTGGAAGGTGAAAAGAGACAAATTCATATTACAACTAAGGCACAAAGATTCAACAGTGAGGATGATTGACCACAGGAACAAGCTACCAAGGAAAGTGGTGGATTCTCCATCTCTTGATGTCATTTCATGAAGACTAGATGCCTTTCTGGAATGTGTTTGCCCCAAAAGTAGCTCTTGTGTCATACAGGAGGCCTGTGATATGCAGGGGGTCAGATTAGATGCTCTAATGGTCTCTTCTGGCCATAAAGTCAACTCATTTCTGAAAAACTGAGTGTAGCATTGAGAGCAGCATCTGATGTTTTCCTGTCTAGCTGGCTTGCTGCCTAGAACGAACGCTCCTTGATACGGGTGATCCACAGGGAGTAGCTCAAACCTCCAAAGTGGCTGGCTAGGGGCAGGACATTAGCGCAGCAAGGGAGGGGTGTGGCAGTGACATCACAAAGGCCTTTTGCAGGACCTCAGACCATTGGTCAAAGGTTTTGGGGAGGTGGTGACCTCACAGAGAGATGCTGACATCAGCCAGGCAGGACAGGAGCGAGGGGCCAGGGAAACCTCAGAGACTCCTGTGGCTTTGCTTCAGCAAGTCTCCTTCTCCGGTTCTCTCTTTGAGGACTGAGAGAGTATTCGGGTTCACGGATGTGAGCGCCAGGAGGAACCTCTTTCGAGTTTTCTCCTTCCCTTTTCATGATTTTACTAGAAAACAGCCGTCCCTGTTTAGAAGGTAAGAGCCTCCTGGAGGTTTGAAACCTGTTCAGTCTGATCCATCTGGTGACAGTTGAATTCTAGGCATGGAAAACATGAGCTTAAGGAGACAGAAGTTTATTGCGCACCTGGGATTTTGTCCCTGAGAATCACTGGGGACATTAGGGTTTGTCCTTTTTGTTTCCCCTTTTCCTCCATCCATCCCTCTCTCCTTTCTCTTCATTTCTTGCTTGTTTTGTCCTTTCTCCTGTTCCCCTCCCAACACCAGGAGTGTGTGTGTGTGTGTGTGTGTGTATTGCGGGGGAGTGCTCTGCAGCTCCCACTGTGGGAGGTCCACCCAAAAATGTGGGGCTGAAATAGTGCTCGGGCAATGATCCCCACCAGTGACCTGGGCCATCCTTTGGGCTCTCTGGTGAGAACCCTCAGCCTCCCGTCCTCAGTCTCTACCCTGATTGGCTGAGCAGGGGGTTATTGATAGGGAGGAGACTCAGGTCCTTGTTGTTCTCTTTTAAGACCAAGGAAATAAGTCAGAACCAGTTCTGTGTTTGATGAATTTTGCTGCTTCTCTGCATTAATGGTCTCTGAGCAGTTCATGATTCTCTCTAACATTGCAGTTCTCCTCAAATACTTGCTGAATAATTCCTGTGCACTGTTGTTGGTCTGTAGCTCATGTGAGAGCACTTTATTCAGGTCATTCAATGTCTGAAATTCAAGATCCAATGGTTAGTTTGGAAATCAGGGCTCTTGGGTCCTATTCCCAACTCTGACACTGACTGGCTGTGTGACCTCAGACAAGTCAATTGTTCTTTCTCACATGTAGCTTCTCCCTCTTTCAAGTAGGGATAATAATGATCTGCTCCTACCTAGCTCAACACACTCACTCTTCCCCAACACACACACACACACACACTCGCCCCTGTCCTGCCTGGCTGATGTCAGCATCTCTCTGTGAGGTCACCACCTCCCCACCACCTTGGACCAATAGGCTGAGGTCCTGCAAAAGGCCTTTGTGATGTCACTGCCACACCCCTCCCTTGCTGTGCTAATGTCCTTCCCCTGGCCAGCCACTTTGCAGGTTTGAGCTACTCCCTGTGGATCACCCCACTCAAGGAGTGTTCGTTCTAGGCAGCAAGCCGGCTAGACAGGGAAACATCAGACGCTGCTCCCAATGCTACACTCGGTTTTTCAGAAATTATGGCCAGAAGAGACTATTATAGCATCTAATCATATAATCATAGAATATCAGGGTTGGAAGGGACTTCAGGAGGTCAATTACTCCAATCTACTGCTCAGAGCAGGACCAATCCCCAACTAAATCATCCCAGCCAGGGCTTTGTCAAGCCTGAGCTTAAAAACCTCTAAGGAAGGAGATTCCACCACCTCCCTAGGTAACCCATTCCAGTGCTTCACCACTCTCTGAGTGAAAAAGTTTTTCCTAATATCTAACCTAAACCTCCCCCACTGCAACTTCAGATCATTACTCCTTGTTTTGTCATCTTCTACCACTGAGAACAGTCTAGATCCATCCTCTTTAGAACCCCCTGTCAGGTAGTTGAAAGCAGCTATTAAATCCCCCCTCAGTCTTCTCTTCTGCAGACTAAACAAGCCCAGTTTCCTCAGCCTCTCCTCAGAAGTCATGTGCTTCAGCCCCCTAATCATTTTTTGTTGCCCTCTGCTGGACTCTTTCCAATTTTTCCACATCCTTCTTGTAGTGTGGGGCCCAAAACTGGACACAGTACTCCAGATGAGGCTTCACCAATGTCTAATAGAGGGGAATGATCACATCCCACGATCTGCCGTCAGTGCCCCTAATTATACAGCCCAAAATGCTGTTAGCCTTCTTGGCAACAAGGGCACACTGTTGACTGATAGCCAGCTTCTCGTCTACTGTAACCTCTTGGTCCTTTTCTGCAGAACTGCTTCCTAGCCATTCGGTCCCTAGTCTGTAGCAGTGCATGGGATTCTTCCGTCCTAAGTGCAGGACTCTGCATTTGTCATTGTTGAACCTCATCAGGTTTCTTTTGGCCCAGTCCTCTAATTTGTGTAGGTCCCTCTGTATCCTATACCTACCCTTCAGCTTATCTATCACTCCTCCCAGTTTAGTGTCATCTGCAAACTTGCTGAGGGTGCAGTCCACGCCATCCTCCTAATCATTAATGAAGATATTGAACAAAACCGGCCCCAGGACCGACCCTTGGGGCACTCCACTTGATACCGGCTGCCAACTAGACATGGAACCATTGATCACTACCCGTTGAGCCCGACGATCTAGCCAGGTTTCTATCCACCTTATAGTCCATTCATCCAACCCATACTTCTTTAACTTGCTGGCAAGAATACTGTGGGAGACTGTATCAAAAGCTTTACTAAAGTCCAGAAATAGCACATCCATTGCTTTCCCCTCATCCACAGAGCCAGTTATCTCATCATAGAAGGCAATTAGGTTAGTCAGGCATGACTTGCCCTTGGTGAATCCATGCTGACTGTTCCTGATCACTTTCCTCTCCTCTAAGTGCTTCAGAATTGATTCCTTGAAGACCTGCTCCATAATTTTTCCAGGGATCCAGATAGACTTATGTGTAGTGCTGGGGAGGAGCCGGTGGTCGTGGTACATGTAGGTACCAATGACATAGGGAAGTGTAGGAGAGATGTCCTGAAAGCCAAATTTAGGCTGCTAGGGAAGAGACTGAAATCCAAGACCTCTATGGTGGCATTTTCAGAAATGCTCCCAGTTCCACGCGCAGGGCCAGGTAGGCAGGCAGAGCTTCAGAGTCTCAATGCGTGGATGAGACGATGGTGTAGAGAGGAGGGGTTCACGTTCACGTTCATTAGGAACTGGGGAAACTTCTGGGATGGAAGGAGCCTATACAGGAGAGATGGGCTCCACCTAAACCAAAGTGGAACCAGACTGCTGGCACTAAACATTAAGAAGGTTGTAGAGCAGTTTTTAAACTAGGAGATGGGGGAAAGCCAACTGCTGCAGAGGAGCGTGTGGATCGGACACAGACTTCTCTTAGGGGAGAGTCTGATGATAGAGAATCTCCAGGTTATAGTCAGGAGCAGAGGAATGAGAAGTATAATGTAAGGGCCGGATCAGATGATAAACAGTCACATAAAAAAGAATCTGGCACATCAGAAAAAGGCAGGCTAATAAACAGGGACAAGTTTTTAAAGTGCTTGTACACAAATGCCAGAAGTCTAAATAATAAGATGGGTGAACTAGAGTGCCTTGTGATAAAGGAGGATATAGATATAATAGGCATCACAGAAACCTGGTGGACTGAGAGCAATCAATGGGACACAATCATTCCGGGGTACAAAATATATCGGAAGGACAGAACAGGCCGTGCAGGGGGAGGAGTGGCACTATATGTTAAAGAAAGTGTAGATTCAAATGAAGTAAAAATCTTAAGCGAATCCACAGGTTCCATAGAGTCTCTATGGATAGAAATTTCATGCTCTAGTAAAAATATAACAGTAGGGATCTATTATCGACCACCTGACCAGGACAGTAATAGTGATGATGAAATGCTAAGGGAAATTAGAGAGGCTATCAAAATTAAGAACCCAATAATAGTGGGGGATTTCAATTATCCCCATATTGACTGGGAACATTTCACTTCAGGACGAAATGCAGAGATAAAATTTCTCGATACTTTAAATGACTGCTTCATGGAGCAGCTGGTACGGGAACTCACAAGGGGAGAGGCGACTCTAGATTTAATCCTGAGTGGAGCGCAGGAGCTGGTCCAAGAGGTAACTATAGCAGGACCGCTTGGAAATAGTGACCATAATACAATAGCATTCAACATCCCTGTGGTGGGAAGAACATCTCAACTGCCCAACACTGTGGCCTTTAATTTCAAAAGGGGGAACTATACAAAAATGAGGGGGTTAGTTAGACAAAAGTTAAAAGGTACAGTTACTAAAGTGAAATCCCTGCAAGTTGCGTGGGCCCTTTTTAAAGACACCATAATAGAGGCCCAACTTCAATGTATACCCCAAATTAAGAAAAACAGTAAAAGAACTAAAAAAGAGCCACCGTGGCTTAACAACCATGTAAAAGAAGCAGTGAGAGATAAAAAGACTTCCTTTAAAAAGTGAAAGTCAAATCCCAGTGAGGCAAATAGAAAGGAGCACAAAAACTGCCAACTTAAGTGCAAGAGTGTAATAAGAAAAGCCAAAGAGGAGTTTGAAGAACGGCTAGCCAAAAACTCCAAAGGTAATAACAAAATGTTTTTTAAGTACATCAGAAGCAGGAAGCCTGCTAAACAACCAGTGGGGTCCCTTGACGATGAAAATACAAAAGGAGCGCTTAAAGACGATAAAGTCATTGCGGAGAAACTAAATGGATTCTTTGCTTCAGTCTTCACGGCTGAGGATGTTAGGGAGATTCCCAAACCTGAGCTGGCTTTTGTAGGTGACAAATCTGAGGAACTGTCACAGATTGAAGTGTCACTAGAGGAGGTTTTGGAATTAATTGATAAACTCAACATTAACAAGTCACCGGGACCAGATGGCATTCACCCAAGAGTTCTGAAAGAACTCAAATGTGAAGTTGCGGAACTATTAACCAAGGTTTGTAACCTGTCCTTTAAATCGGCTTCGGTACCCAATGACTGGAAGTTAGCTAATGTAACGCCAATATTTAAAAAGGGCTCTAGGGGTGATCCTGGCAATTACAGACCGGTAAGTCTAACGTCGGTACCGGGCAAATTAGTTGAAACAATAGTAAAGAATAAAATTGTCAGACACATAGAAAAACATAAACTCTTGAGCAATAGTCAACATGGTTTCTGTAAAGGGAAATCGTGTCTTACTAATCTATTAGAGTTCTCTGAAGGGGTCAATAAACATGTGGACAAGGGGGATCCGGTGGACATAGTGTACTTAGATTTCCAGAAAGCCTTTGACAACAGGGGCGGCTCTAGGCACCAGCAAAACAAGCTGGTGCCTAGGGAGGCAAAATATAGGGGGCGGCAAAAGGCTGGGGCCCCAGCTCATCCTGCCGCTGTGAGCCGAGGAGCGGCCTGTCCCCTGCAGCCGGGGCAGGGCCGCGCTTCCGGCTCCGCTTGGGGGAGAGGGATGGCCCCTGACCGGTAGCGCGGCCCCGCCTGGCTGCAGAAGACGAGCCGCTCCTCCTCTGCTTGTTCGCGCCCGGGTCCTAAACAGCGCTGCAGCCACCCGGCTCTGGGGGGGGGGCTGGGCTCCGCCCCGCTCCGAGCCGCGTGGTCAGGGGGCGGGGCTGCGAGCTCCGGGCCGAGCGGGGGCAGCTGAGCTCAGGCCGGAGCTCGCAGCCCTGACCCCTCACCACGCGGCTCTGAGTGGGGAAGAGCTCAGCCCCCTCCGGAGCCACGCGGCTGCCTCGCTGGGCAGGGCCGTTTCTCGAGGCGCGCGGTGAGCCGGGGGTAAGCAGCCTGGGTCGGGGGGGTGGCTAAGGGGCAGGGAGTCCCGGGGACACTCAGGGGGCACAGGTTCTGTGGGGTGGTGGTCAGGGGCCAGGGAAGGGGGGGTTGGATTGGGGGGGTCTCAGGGAGGTGGTTGTCAGGCACCCCCCGACTCCATTACCCCCCAGGCCCAGCCCTGACCCCCAGCTCCAATCCCAGCCCCTCTGAGGTGGGCACCCCCCCAAACCCATCCTCCCCACCCGGCCCTGACCCCCAGCTCCGAGCCCAGCCCCTCTGATCCGGACACCCCCCTCACCCCATTCCCCCCACAGCCCTGACCCCCAGCTCCGAGCCCAGCCCCTCTGAGCTGTGCACCCCCTGACCCCATTCCCCCCACAGCCCTGACCCCCAGCTCTGAGCCCAGCCCCTCTGAGCTGGGCACCCCCGACAAGAGCTCCCTCACCCCAGACCCCCAGCTCTGAGCCCCGCCCCCGTTGAGCCGGGCACCCCCCGACCCCATCCCCCACAGCCCTGACCCTCATCTCCAAGCCCAGCCCCTTTGAGCTGGGCACCCTCCGACCCCATCCCCCCCACCCCAGACCCCCAGCTCTGAGGCGAGCCCCTCTGAGCCAGACAACCTCCGACCCCATCCCCCCACAGTCCTGAGCCCAGCCCCTGTGAGCCGGGCACCCCCCAGAGCCCAGCTCCCCACCCAGCCCTGGGCAACAGCAGCACCACCTCCAGGCAGTGACAGCCCATTGGCACCAACCATCACCATCACCCAGCAACAGCCCATTATGTAATTGCAAATGTTTACAGACCAGTAAAGGATTTAATGTTTTTAAATAATGTATTTGGTGTATTTTCAAATTATTACAAATTAATTTTCACTAGTTATTTTTTACATTTCCAAATACATGTTACTATAGTATTGCAACTTTTTTTTATGGAAGGGGCCCCCAAAATTGCTTTGCCCTGAATCCTCTGGGCGGCCCTACCCAGTGTGTGTGAGGAGCCAGGGAGGGAGGGAAACGGGGTCTCCTGGAGCCGAGCCCGGGCTGCGATGGTGGCGAGGGGCTCCCGGAGTGTGTGAGGAGGTGAGCGGCCGGCTGGGTTCGTCGGTGCTGAGCAGGTAGCGCCCCAGCCGGAGATCCTCACCTTCCCTCCTGCCGGGGCTGGGCCAGGGCACCGTGAGGCTGAAGAGCAGCAGGTCCAGGGGGCTCTCCAGGTCCTCGGCCGCCAGCATGTCGGGGGTGAGGGCGGTGAGCGCGAACTGATCCACCTTGGCCACCAGCAGTGCTGCGAAGCCCAGGGAGGGGGCCGTGTTCTTTGTGCCACCCCGTAGCCGTGCCGCCACCTGGAAGTACTCCCGCTCCGTGCTGCCCAGCAGCTCCACCCGCATGGGGATGGAGTTGCAGCTGGGCCAGGGCTCGGCTGCAGTGTGCTGGTAGCGGATCCCACATTTGTGGGGGAGGCCAGTGCTGGGGCAACAGGGGATGTGAGTGGGGGGTACTGGTGGGCGGGGGGGGCTCATGTCTGGGGGCGGGGGGCGGGGGGCAGCCAAAATTTTTTTTGCTTGGGGCGGCAAAAAACCTAGAGCCGGCCCTGCTTCCCGTCACAGATATTATGAAGTGTACAACATGGGGCTATAAGCACAGGAATATTGTCACTGGCCAGGTCCAGCCTTCCATCTAGGCAGCGCCAGTCGGCCTTTAAATGGCCAAAAGCACTCAACTGTCGTTCTGCACTCGCTCAGCCTGTTGTTGAACCGCTCCTTGCCGCTGTCAAGGTGCCCTGTGTATGGCTTCATAAGGGGTAGGCAGGGTCTCCCAGGATCACAATGCGCATTTTGACTTCCCCTATGCTGACGTTCTGGTCTGGGAAGCAAGTCCCTGCTTGCAGCTTCCTGAACAGGCCAGTGTTCTGAAAGGTGCATGCGCCGTGCCCCTCCCTGAACCAGCCTGCGTTAATGTCTGTGAAATGCACATGGTGATCCACTACTGCATAGAGAACCATAGAAAAAATCCCTTGCGATTAATGTACTCGGGGGCTAGGTGGTCTGGTGCCAGAATTAGAATATGTGCCATCTATCATCTGCCACAGTTAGGGACGCGCATTTGTGCAAAGCCATCTGCAATGGCATGCACGTTGCCCTGAATCAGGGTCTTTCAGAGCAGGATTCAATTAATGCCTGGCACACTTTTGTCAACACGCGTCCAACGGTCGATTTTCCAACTCTGAACTGGTTAGCGACTGATTGGTAGCAGTCTGGAGTAGCCAGCTTCCACAGTGCTATTGCCACATGCTTCAACAACAGGGCAGCTCTCATTCTCATGTCTTTGTGCTGCAGGGCCGGGGCGAACTCATCACAGAGTCCCTTGAATGTGGCTTTCCTCATCCAAAAGCTCTGCAGCCGTTGCTCATCATCCCCGATGTGCATGAGAATGTGATCCCGCCGCTCAGCGCTTGTTTCCACAGCAGCATTCCACTGTGGTCAGCAGCTCTGTGAATGCCATCAGCAATCTCCTGTTGTAGCTACTACGTGTGGCGAGATCAATGTCGAACTCCTCTTTCCTTTGTAGTTTAAAGAATAACTCCACTGCCACTCGTGATGTGTTAGAGAGCGAGCAGCATATAGGTCAACCGTGCGGGGTCCATGCCTGCTGCCCAAAGGGGCAGAATGCGCAGTACACCAACCATTGAAAGATGGCCCCAAATGTGAATGGAAGCACAGGGATTGCTGGGCTGCGAAGCGATGCATCATGGGGCATTGGGACAGGACCCGGGACGCTCCGCGACCCCCTCCGCCTTCCCACAACTCTTAGCGGCATAAGAGGAAGAGATGCTCAGTGGGATACTGAGTGCACCGCTCCAAACACCGCTGCAAGTGTGAACATGCTATTGCACAGGCAGCTGACAGTGTGAACACACAATAGTGGTTTCCCTTCAGCGCTCTCTGAGCGGCACTGTAACTCCTGGCGCAGTAACTCTGCCAATGTAGACATAGCCTCAGAGAGACTGACTGCCAGGATCCCAGGACTGATCCCCTCTGGGGAATGAAGCATAACGGCGATGGGCTATGCAGCCTGCACTAGTCTCCCTGTACCTGCAAAGCCTGCTAGCCCAGCGTGCTGGAGCATCTATGCCAGTACCTGGTTTCTAAACTGCAGCTACAGTTCTTACCCCAGTGAATCCAAAGCCCGAGAGGTGCAGAGATCCAACCCCTTCTAATCTTAGAAACGTTTTGTTCCCTTTTCTATTTATTTGTCTGTTTCTTTTTATGAAGTTGGAGACCTCCCGGCCTTTCTATTAGATTGAAGGGGGGGAGGTAGTGCGGGGTGTGTGTGTGTGTGTGTGTGTGTGTGTGTGTGTGTGTGTGTGTGTGTGTGTGTGTGTGTGTGTGTGTGTGTGTGTACGCCTCTGAAATCTGCACAGGGAAGATGCTAGGAAAACTAGTTCCCCAAATCTTAATAGCCTTAAAACCCTGCCCTATGAAATGACTGAATGCACGCGCCTCACCTGTGGAAGCATTGCAAAGAATTGAGCTGTCAGATATATATTGTTCAGAGAGAGCTGTTTGAACTTTTTACTAATGTCTCTGTAAGGTCAGTATGTGTTCTGGGGCGAGAGGGTGAGGAGAAGTATTAGCTACACAAAAGTGACATCTAAGGAGAAAATGTAATTAGCTTTGAGGTTGTGGGCTAAATGTCAGCAATCATTTGGTTTCGGTATTGAAATATTCAGCTGGGTAAATCTGGGTTGCAAGGCCTGGGTGAAAATCTGATTGGGGTTTCGGCATCACTAAATGTGCACCTGCCTTCTTGGGTTGCTCTTTTAGGATTTATAGGGGTTGGTTTTTCTGCTGTATTAATCTGATGCTTGGACTAACTTGACGACTTGATTCCAGCGCAGTATCCTTGTTAACTCATTGATTTCCTGATTTGACCTGAACTTTATCACTGTGTTGTTTAACCCTTAGCTGAGTGGTGTCTATAGTCATTTAGCCTCAGTGACGTGCGCTCTTGGGATTATTTGTTCATGTTAATAAAACCTGTAACTGGGAAATTGAGTCATTTCTTTCAATAAGCAACAGGGGCTGGAACTTTTCTCTGTATATTTCCCTTTAATTCAATCTCCATTTTCTTCATTTCACACTGTTCTAAGTTAAGGAACGTGGAGCAACAAAAACTGACACAAACCTGTTGCTGCCCCATTCTGTGCCCATCCAGCAGGAGCAGAGAACAAACCCCTCCTGGAGCCGGGATTGTCACACTGGACTGGAAATACAGACGCGTGTTCCCAAGCTTTGCTGTCTTTCTCCAATCATGGCATAAGGGTGACACCTACACCTACTTGTAATCACGCCTGGCAGGAAGGAGACCCCTATGTGCATTGCCTTGGGAGGCAGGGGTATCTGGGGGACACTGGGGGCTATCTACCCAGAGCTCAGGAGCAATCTGCTCAGGGGTGATGCAGCAGAAAAGAGCTGGGTGCTGCTTTCCCCACTTATTTCTCCTTATCCCCGTTCACTCTCTCCTCTTTCCCTTTCTTCCCCCTCCTCCACCCTCTGGCAGGGAGATGTGGTCACTTCCCTGCTCCCAGGGGCGCTCACTCTCCTGTAGCTGGACTGGCCCCTGTGAGCGCTAATAGGAGCGAGAGCCTGGGTGCGGGTCAGTCCCTGCAGCGGCTCTGGGACACACAGGGGCAGGAGGAGGAGCAGAGATGGGGCTAGTTCCCACCTCAGACAGTCCCTGGCCCGGTGAGTGCGGCAGCTGCAGCCTGGGTTGGGCTTGAAGGAGCCAGGAAGGGGCTGGAGCAGTGGGGGGCTGGTAGGAAGGAAGCAGGAAAAGAGCCGTGGGGCAGCTCCTGGTGGCCGGGCTTTGTAAGGTACCAGACACTGCTGGTGCTGCTGCCTCCAGTGTGCGCTGGGAGCCGGGGCTGAGCTCCGGGCTGCTGCTGCGGCACCAGAGGGGCTGCTCCAGGGTCAGATTTTCACTGAAGCACTTTCTGTGCCCATCCGAGGTGGGGACTTTCTCCAGCTGGACCCAGTCCCAGGCTCTGCTGCCCCTGGCCAGGGGCTGCAGGCACCAGGGGCCAGAGGGACCCCAGGGGCAGCCCTGGGTGGGCAGAAGAGAGACTCCACACACGGGTCCCAGAAGCTGAGGGTCTCGCAGCCCCTGGGGATCTGCTCTTGGGTGGGGTCTGGACAGCGATGGAGCCCCGGCCTCATGCTGCCTCAGGTGTAGTGTGAGAAACTGCTGTGTGTAGGAATTTGCTACTTATGGTGCACTGAGCATGCTCACATGAACTGAGCATGCTCAGTAAATCTGCTGAAGCCACTTCCCTTCACCCTGCCCTTTCTCAGAATCAGATTCTGCAGATTGCTATTTACAGGGTGTCATAAACGTATAGCTACAGGTAGCATAACATACCCTGTAAAGGGTTAAAAAGCTCAGATAACCTGGTTGGCCCATGACCAAAAGGACCAATAAGGGAAGAAAATACTTTCAAATCCGCGGGGGAAGGTTTTTGTTCTCGTGTTCCTTTGTTCTGTCCAGGTCAGCGAAGAACCAGGGCATGGAAAATACATCTCCCTAAGCACATGGCATAGAAAAACCTTAGAGTTCTGTCCATAGGCAGGTCCTTGCATAGCTTGCTGAGTCACAAGGTGTATCTGCCTTTTCTTGGTGGGTCGATTGTAGAGCTGATGGTCTGTAATGGGCCATCAAGCAGGCTAGGCACAACGGACACCAACTTGTCTGGCTGGGGTATTCCCTGGAAGCAGAGCACAAGTTTGAAATACGGGCAGCAGAGAGCCAATATTCATAACATCAACTACAAAAACGATACACAGTTAGAGATAGCATCATTATAATCAGCCAATCAGAACCTCTCCAGAGACCCCTTACACAACAGCCTTTCTACAATATTGGCTGCGAATATAGAACAGTGGTCGCAACGGTGATCTGTACAGTTACAGATTATGTCAATGTCACAGGAGGTGACACAGCATCAATGAAATTGGAGCTGGGGCAGCAAAGAGCCACCAGATGTTCTGAGGGCTGGAGAAAAATGCCTTCTAGTGAGCTATTGAAAGAGCTCAACCTGTTTAGCTTATCAAAAGAAGATTGAAAGGTGACTTCATTGAAGTATTGAAGTGCCTTAATAGAGAGAAAGGATTGGATATTAAAGGGCACTTGAATGGAGCAGAGAAAGGCATAACAAGACTCAATGGCTGGAAGGTGAAAAGAGACACATTCATATCACAACTAAGGCACAAATATTCAACAGCGAGGATGATTCACCATAGGAACAAGTTACCAAGGAAAGTGGTGGATTCGCCATCTCTTGATGTCATTTAATGAAGACTAGATGCCTTTCTGGAATGTGTTTGCCTCAAAAGTAGCTATTGTGTCCTACAGGAGGCCTGTGATACGCAGGGGGTCAGATTAGATGCTCTAATGGTCTCTTCTGGCCATGAAGTCGACTCATTTCTGAAAAACTGAGTGTAGCAGTGGGAGCAGCGTGTGATGTTTCCCTGTCTAGCCGGCTTGCTGCCTAGAACGAACGCTCCTTGAGAGGGGTGATCCCCAGGGAGTAGCTCAAACCTGCAAAGTGCCTGGCCAGGGGCAGGACATTGGCACAGCAAGGGAGGCGTGTGGCAGCGACATCACAAAGGCCTTTTGCAGGACCTCAGACTATTGGTCCAAGGTGGTGGGGAGGTGGTGACCTCACAGAGAGATGCTGACATCAGCCAGGCAGGACCGGGGCGAGGGGCCAGGGAAAACTCAGAGACCCCTGTGGCTTTGCTTCAGCAAGTCTCCTTCTCCAGGTCTCTCTCTGAGGACTGAGAGAGTATTCGGGTTCACGGACGTGAGCGCCAGGAGGAACCTCTTTTGAGTTTTTTCCTTCCCTTTTCATGATTTTACTAGAAAACAGCCGTCCCTGTTTAGAAGGTAAGAGCCTCCTGGAGGTTTGAAACCTGTTCAGTCTGATCCATCTGGTGAGAGTTGAATTCTAGGCATGGAAAACATGAGCTTAAAGAGGCAGAATTTTATTGCGCACCTGGGATTTTGTCCCTTAGAATCACTAGGGACATTGGGGTTTATCCTTTTTGTTTCACCTTTTCCTCCATCCCTCCCTCCCTCTTTTCTCTTCTTCTCTTGCTTATTTTGTTCTTTCTCCTGTTCCCCTCCCAACACCAGGAGGTAGGATGGGGTGGGTGGGTGTGTGTTTTGTGGGGGAGTGCTCTGCAGCTCCCACTGTGGGAGGTTCACCCAAAAATGTGGGGCTGAAATAGTGCTCAGGCAGTCAGGGCCAGATTAACCTTCTGTGGGTCCTGGTACCAAACATATTTGTAGGCCCCTATGTGGTCACTGTGGGCTCCGAGTATGGGCCTGGTGGGGCAGTGCCATAGGTGCCATAGCATACCCGCTACTGAACCTCAGAGACATTTTTCATTTTGATCACACACCTCTCCATGACTGTACGCATTGCCCTACACAGCTCCCTCAGCCCCCGGGTTTTCTCATTGAGCTGTACACCCATGTGGGTTTACCAGTGTCCACAGTG
This sequence comes from Mauremys mutica, assembly GCF_020497125.1. Classification (NCBI taxonomy): domain Eukaryota; kingdom Metazoa; phylum Chordata; order Testudines; family Geoemydidae; genus Mauremys; species Mauremys mutica. The sequence continues at coordinate 94,048 of NW_025423069.1, forward strand.
AGCAGAACTTTCCTAGTGATCGAGGAAACTCCCCACAGATTTATCTCCTTCCTCATTCAGACCTTCTCTAGCCATGTCTCCAGTACCCCCCATGTCACCAGTCATGGCATGTGGTCCTAGTCTCAGCTCACAGTTCTAAAGCCAGCAGATACCTGATCAGTTCTGACAGATCCCCCCTCAGCCTCCATCCTGCCATGTGAGCCAGCCACCTGCAAACACCATCTCCCCAAAGTCAGGACTTAGCCCTTGGAAATCTGAAGCCACCAGCCTCTCTCCCTCTGCTCCCATCTACATGCTAGTCTGCTACCTGGTCACCACCACCTCTCCCCATATTTGTTTCCTTTCTACTTTGGACATGCTCCCACCCAGCTGGAAGCTCCCTCTGCCAGCCTGACCTGCTCCCTCTTTCCCTGCTCCCCTTGACATTCCTCTCCTACTGGTGACCTCTGTTCCTTGAGGTTAACTCCAGTGTCTTTAGCTGCTCTAGCTTAATGGTCCCAGTAGTCTCAGAGCCACCTGCAGCTTCTCTGGCTACGGCCATGGGGCCAGTTCCCAGAGGCCAGCCTTAGCCAGCTGCAGCTACTAGCCGCAGGAGGGGTGGCAATGCCAGGGCTGAGCGTGCTTGAACCTTGCAACGGCAGCACTAGGGACTCTAAATCCTCAGCCCTGGCCCTAGGCAGCTGCAGACTCTGGACTTATGCACTTCCCTCCTCTAGGCCATGGCTTTAAATACCTGCGATTCCCATCCCCTGCAGCAGAGGCCACCAATTCCCACGCCCCCCTCAGCCAGCACCTAGTCGTGCAGAAAGTGCAGCCTGAGTGATTTTGGGGGCTGGGGTGGCAGGAGGTTCCTGTCCCTGAGCAGCAGCCCTGCAACAAGCTCACGTGCTTCCCAGTTGGGACATTAGCCGTTACTGACAAGGTTTGTCTGTGTTCTTTTATTATCTTATTGCTAGGTGTAAGAAGTATAAATTGTTTAATAGGTTCAATTAGTTGGTTAATAAGATGTTTATGAAGTAAATCACTGGCTTTAAAATAAGATCCAATCTGGAGCATATGAACTATTGACCCCTGGACTCCATCTCTGAGAGGGGACTTGTTTACCATCAGGACACAGGCTCAAACCAGTCCAAACCGGTTTTTCCCGCCAAAACCAGCCCTCAGCGTTCCGTCTCCTCAGCACTTTTCCCGCCACAGAAGTGATATAAGGACGTGTTCAGCGCCTGCGCGGGGTCGCCCCCCCCAGCGACGGCCCCTCCACGGTCGGGTCTTCCCAGCGCTCCCGAGCCGGAGAGTGACGAACCCCCTGGGTGCCGCCGTGAGACTGAGGAACAGGAGGCCTGTCACCACCATTCCTGCCGTCCTGCATCCCTGGTGTCCAGCCTCCCACGGAGCCCCCCGGGGAGTGAGAGACCCCGGGGGGGGGGCACTGGGGCTGGGCAGGAAAGTGACTCTGCCCCGGGGAACCTGGGAGAAGCCTCAGAGCTGCCTCAGCCCCAGTGGGATTTGGGGGGCAGAGACTGGGGCCTGGTGGGGGGGATTCCCTGTGGTGTGGGGGGAGATGGGGGGTGTCAGGCAGGGAGGGGAGAAGCTGGAGTTGTAGGGAGGGGAAGGTCGGTGGGACGCGGGGGGGGGGGGTTGAACTGTCTCTGGGCAGCCAGGAAATTCCCGGGGGAGGGGGAGTGGTGGGCGGGGGAAGGGGGGAGGGGAGTTAATTGGATCCTGTCCCTGTTTGTGCCACTTGCCTCTCGCCCCCGATACAAATTCTCTCCAGTTCTGCCCCTTTTCTGTCTCAGTGTCTCACCCGGGCTGTAAAATCTGGGGCGATTCCCCCCCTTTCCCCTCCAATGATCAGCTCTCCCGTCCCCCCTGATTTCCCCCGTTCTCCCCATGAGTCTGAAACGTCAGTTTAAAATCTTCTCTAGTGAGGGGCATTTTCCCACCCGTTTGATCTGCAGCGATTTGTCCTTGTTTAGGTGGAAAATTGTTGCCCTGAGTCATTCCCCAGCACATGGCTGCCCCTGGCGTGGGGGTGGGATGGCTCAGTGGTTGGAGCACTGGCCTGCTAAACCCAGGGCTGGGAGCTGACTCCTTGCGGGGGCCATTTGGGGATTTAGTTGGGGATTGGCCCTGCTTTGAGCAGGGGGTTGGGCTAGACACCTCCTGAGGTCCCTTCCAGCCCTGATATTCTATGAGATGCCGGGTCTCTGCCAGGGCAGGGAAGGGAGGCGCACGTGTCCTCCATGGGGACTGCCAGGGGTGAGCTGGAGCCGGTTCGCACCGGTTCGCGCGAACCCGTTGTTAAATTTAGAAGCGGTTTTAGAACCGCTTGTTAACTAGCTTCCCTGCGAGGGAAGCTTTGATGGGCTCTGCCTGGGAAGCCTGTAATTCCTCCTCCCGGCCGCTGGGGGGCGCTGCGCTGCGGGAGCCATGTGAGCTGCCTCCTGGCCCTGTTGCTGCTCCTGCTCTTTGGAGCTCTGGCCCTGGGGCTCCGGCTGCTGCTCTCAGCTGCTCCCCCCGTGTGAGTATCTGCACCCCTCCCCTCCCCTGCCTTCCCTGCCCGCAGCCACCCCCTGCCCCCAGCCACCCCCTGCCCACAGCCCCAGCCACCCCCTGCCCCCAGCCACCCCCTGCCCCCAGCCACCCCCTGCCCACAGCCCCAGCCACCCCCTGCCCCCAGCCATCCCCTGCCCCCAGCCCCAGCCACCCCCTGCCCCCAGCCAGCTCCTGCCCCCAGCCCCAGCCACCCCCTGCCCCCAGCCCCAGCCACCCCCTGCCCCCAGCCACCCCCTGCCCCCAGCCCCAGCCACCCCCTGCCCCCAGCCAGCCCCTGCCCCCAGCCACCCCCTGCCCCCAGTCCCAGCCACCCCCTGCCCCCAGCCCCAGCCACCCCCTGCCCCCAGCCACCCCCAGCCCCCCGCCCCAGCCACCCACTGCCCCCAGCCACCCCCTGCCCCCAGCCCCAGCCACCCCCTGCCCCCAGCCACCCCCTGCCCCCAGTCCCAGCCACTCCCTGCCCCCAGCCCCAGCCACCCCCTGCCCCCAGCCACCCCCTGCCCCCAGCCCCAGCCACCCTCTGCCCCCAGCCAGCCCCTGCCCCCAGCCACCCCCTGCCCCCAGTCCCAGCCACCCCCTGCCCCCCGCCCCCGCCACCCCCTTCCCCCAGCCACCCACTGCCCCCAGCCCCAGCCTGCGTGTGTGGCCTTCATGCGCCTGCCCCCAGGCACTGCCACCCCCTGCCCCCAGCCAGCCCCTGCCCCCAGCCCCAGCCACCCCCTGCCCCCAGCCAGCCGCTGCCCCCAGCCCCAGCCACCCCCTGCCCCCAGCCAGCCCCTGCCCCCAGCCCCAGCCACCCCCTGCCCCCAGCCAGCCCCTGCCCACAGCCACCCCCTGCCCCCAGCCCCAGCCAGCCCCTGCCCCCAGCCAGCCCCAGCCAGCCCCAGCCACCCCCTGCCCCCAGCCACCCCCTGCCCGCAGCCAGCCCCTGCCCCCAGCCACCCCCGGCCACCAGCCCGCCCCTGCCCCCAGCCAGCCCCTGCCCCCAGCCACCCCCTGCCCCCAGCCAGCCCCTGCCCCCAGCCACCCCCTGCCCCCAGCCAGCCCCTGCCCCCAGCCACCCCCTGCCCCCAGCCCCTGCCCCAGCCGCCCCCAGCCAGCCCCAGCCAGTCCCAGCCCCAGCCCCAGCCAGCCCCTGCCCCCAGCCAGCCCCAGCCACCCCCTGCCCCCAGCCACCCCCTGCCCCACCCCTGCCCCACCCCCTGGCCCCAGCCAGCCCCTGCCCCCAGCCCCAGCCACCCCCTGCCCCCAGCCAGCCCCTGCCCACAGCCACCCCCTGCCAGCCCCTGCCCCACCCCCTGGCCCCAGCCAGCCCCTGCCCCCAGCCCCAGCCACCCCCTGCCCCCAGCCAGCCCCTGCCCCCAGCCCCAGCCACCCCCTGCCCCCAGCCAGCCCCTGCCCACAGCCGCCCCCTGCCCCCAGCCAGCCCCAGCCCACAGCCACCCCCTGCCAGCCCCTGCCCCACCCCCCGGCCCCAGCCAGCCCCTGCCCCCAGCCCCAGCCACCCCCTGCCCCCAGCCAGCCCCTGCCCCCAGCCCCAGCCACCCCCTGCCCCCAGCCACCCCCTGCCCCCAGCCAGCCCCAGCCCACAGCCACCCCCTGCCAGCCCCTGCCCCACCCCCTGGCCCCAGCCACCCCCAGCCCCTGCCCCCAGCCCCAGCCAGCCCCTGCCCCCAGCCCCAGCCACCCCCTGCCCCCAGCCACCCCCTGCCCCCAGCCAGCCCCAGCCCACAGCCACCCCCTGCCAGCCCCTGCCCCACCCCCTGCCCCCAGCCACCCTCTGCCCGCAGCCAGCCCCAGCCCCCAGCCGCCCTCTGCCCCTGCCAGCCCCAGCCAGCCCCTGCCCCCAGCCAGCCCCTGCCCCCAGCCAGCCCCTGCCCCCAGCCCCAGCCACCCCCTGCCCCCAGCCAGCCCCAGCCCACAGCCGCCCCCTGCCCCACCCCCTGCCCACAGCCACCCACAGCCAGCCCCTGCCCACAGCCACCCTCTGCCCGCAGCCACCCACAGCCAGCCCCTGCCCACAGCCGCCCTCTGCCCGCAGCCACCCACAGCCAGCCCCTGCCCGCAGCCAGCCCCTGCCTGCAGCCGCCCCCTGCCTGCAGCCGCCCCCTGCCAGCTCCTGCCCCCAGCCACCCCCCTGCCCGCAGCCAGCCCCTGCCCCCAGCCACCCCTGCCCCACCCTCTGCCCGCAGCCTCACTCTGCCCGCAGCCACCCTCTGCCCGCAGCCAGCCCCTGCCCCCAGCCACCCTCTGCCTGCAGCCAGCCTCTGCCTGCAGCCCCTGCCACAGTCACCCCCTGCCTGCAGCCAGCCTCTGCCCGCAGCCCGCCCATCTGCATCACCTGCCCACAGCCAGCCCGTGTCACTCCCTGCCTCCAGCTAGCCCTGCCCCACGCCCCTATCTGCAGCCAGCCCCACATCCACTGGTGCCCTGCAGTTCCCAGGGCAGTAACCCTGCACACGTGCTTTAATGAGGGGGGGGGCAGGGAGCAGCTGGGACCCACACATGTGCACACCCTAGAGTGACCAGACAGCAAGTGTGAAAAATCGGGACGGGGGTGAGGGGTAATAGGAGCCTATATAAGAAAAAGACCCAAAAATTGAGACTGTCCCTGATCACCACCCACACATGTGAAACGGAGCTCATTTCTAGTTCAGCCCCATCTTTTTAAAAAAGAACTTTAGGTAGGGTTAAAATACATCTGTATTTTCCTGGACATGTCAGGCTTTTTGGTTCTTAATCACCTCCTGGGAAAATATGGATGTATGGTAACCCTATTGGTACAAAAAATACATGCTGTCGCACATCCCTTAAATCAGAACTTTTTATAGGGAACCCGTTGTTAAATCAGAACTTTTTATAGGGAACCCGTTGTTAAGATTTTGGCAGCTCATCACTGGGGACTGCCCAGACCCCCGTTTCCCAATCCCAGTTGTTGCCCCCCTAACTACCAACACAGTTGCCCCCAACCATCAGTTGCCGGTCACCTGTCCATCCCCCACTGCTGCCCCCTTCCTTTATCCAGGGACCTTTCAGCTCCCCCTCCCCCTCTCTTTTAATAAGCTCCTCAAAGGGCTCCCTGCTGCCCATGGGAATGGTGGGGGTGGGGGGAACATTACTTTGTGTTTATGTATTGGACAGTTGTATAAAATCCAGTCCAACAGTCCTCCTTTTCCACTAGTTCATTAACAGCAATATAAAATCCCCTCAGATCTTGATGTTTTTCTCTCATGTTATCAAATATGCAGTTTGTGACACATTTGCTTTGCAAATCTCAAAGATTCATATAAAATACCCTAAACATTTGCCCCATTGCTCTCTAGTTGTCTATTTCTAATTGAATATGCCCTGAGATTTTTCCCCTGTCTCTCTAATTATAAAATATTAAGAAAAGTTCAGATTTACACCTTTTCTCAGATTCTTGAACATGGATATAAAATGTTTGCAAATGTTGCCCATTTCCTCTTTATTCATTTATCAAATATTGATGTGAAACACTCAGATTTTACCTCCTATCCACAACTGATATAAAATCCCTCTGATTTTCCACTTTCATCTCTATAATTTGCAAAATGGATCCAAAATCTCTCAGATTTCCACCCTTTCTCTTTCATTTCTGAACGTTGCTCTCAAAGCTCAGGTTTTGCCTCTTTCTGTGTCATTATCAAATGTCAGTTAAAAATCCTATCGGGTTTGGGGCTGTTCCCCGTGTTTCTAAATCCCAGCAACTTCTTCCTTCGAGGGAACCTGTTGCCCTGAGTTCTTCTCCATCCTGGAGGTCGCAGGGGGTGAAATTGCCCAGAGATCATCTTTCCCGACTCCTTTGTGAATCATTTGGTCCCTCCTTTACCTCTGTTAAAATGTTTGCCAAAGAAAGAGACCAGCCACATATTTAATACCCATCAAAGCCAGAGGCCTCCCCCTGTTTGGGGGGTCAGTGGTTCCCAACCAGTTACAGAAGAGTTGGCTGGACCCTTTTCTCCAGCTGGCATGGGATGAGGAGGTCACTCTGAGTGCAGTGTGAGTTGAGAAGTATCCCAAACCCCATGGCAAATGGCCTTGGTGAGGGGTTGCTTCCCGCAGTGCTAAGATGCAGCCACCTCTGGGGTGGATCCATGGTGGCCATTATTTGGTAGTGACAGGCCATGGACATTTCTTATCTATTTTGCCCCTCCAGGCCTTCCATACTCCAGTTCAAGAGACATCCCCCAGGGCTCCCTCTGCCTGTGTGACTGGCCAGCAGGGGGCGGTGGTCACTTTCTATCCACTTCTCAGGCACTGTGAGGTAACAGGTGTAACCCCTTTGGGGTCTAGAGAGCATGGCCCCTTTAAATCTTTTTCCCAAGGGGGAGGGGGAGAGTAAGAAAAAGGAGGGAAACTCCAGGGGGCAGGGCTGGAGCTGGGGGGAGAGAGAGGAGAAGCAGCATGGCTGGCCCTGGAGAAGGAAGCAGAGAGAACCTGCCTGAGGCCTGAGGAGGACAGGCCGGAGCTGGACCCAGTATCATGGCTGCCCGGAGCTGCCTGGGGCTGTGAGTACTGGGGCTTGTGACTCTGTACTGGGAACAAGGAGGGAGGCTGTTAGATAGTTAAGTGGGGAGGTGGTCGCTCTGTGCGGCTTTGCAGAGAGCGGCAGAAGAGGCACCGGAGGGGTTTGCTGGGGAGAGTTCACTGGCGCCGAAGACGACCAGGAGCACCCAAGACTCACCACCAGACTGGAACTTTGCTCAGGCCTCCTGAACTTTGTGTGCAGACACATTGCTTAGTGTCTGCCCCTCCAGACTGTGCTACCACTGGGTCCGTGGGGCCTTGTTTTGAATGCAGCCCTGTTTTACTGCTCCCCCTATATTTCTCCTTGTTGTTTTTCTCCTCCCAGCCCTCTGTAAATAAATATCTCCCTTTGTTATGTCCATTGTACTTTTCCTGTGGGTGTGTGTGTTCACTCTGGGGGGTTTGGAACAGGTGCCCCTGGGGTGGAAGGGATTTCTCCTGCTGCATTCCTGCGCGCGCCTTCTCTTGGCCAGAGCTGCCTGCAGAGCAGACTCCATCTTGGCTACGAGGGCGCTAAAGTTACGCAGTGTTGCTGGGTGGGGGTGGGGCTGTGGGGGGAGATAGCAGCTGAAGGGGGATTGTGGCGGGGGGGGGCCTCTGGGTGGCTGGGCAGGGGGTACCCTAGTGAGGTTGGTGGGTTCTGGAGATTTGGGGTTTCAGGGGGTGGTTGTGATGTGCCCAGCCCTGAGGCTGTGGGTCCTGGAGGTGGGTATCGCTGGGGGCCTGTTGGCTGCAGAACAGCCAGGGTGGGCGTCTCTTGGGGAGGCGGGACAGGGGGTTAGAGGGAGCCTGGTGTTGTGCCAGGGGCTCTGTCTGGGCTTCCCCCGCAGACTCCTGGGATCGCTGCCCTGCCCCGTGCACAGAGTGAGTGTGGGAGAATCCCCGGTGCTAGGCCAGGGGGTGCCCCTGTAAAGCATCAGAGGATCCCGCACGGGGGAGGAGGGGGTGCCAGGCAAATGGCAGGGCAGATCCTGCTGGGGGGCGGAATCCTAGGCGGGCAGTGAGGGACTGAGTTCCCAGTGGGGGTCCCTTTTGGGGGCTCTCTGGCTGTTGGGGTCTCTTGGTGGGGGGAACCCTTTGGGATTCCCAACCTGGCAGTGACGGTCTGGTGGGGGTTCTCTGGCCAGTGGGGCTCTGAGGGGTATCTGAGCTCCCTGGCCAGGGACTCTGGGGGCTGGGTCCCAGGGAATATCTGGGTGGGGGGCTGGCGCTCTGGGGGCTGCTCCTCGCTTCTTCTCCCTGATTAGCTTATGCCAGAATCCTGGCTCCAAGCACTGCCCGACATTCCCCAGCCAGGCCCAGTCACTGTGATAACTTTCTAGCCACTTATCAAACACTGTGAGGCGAAATCACAGATTTTTGCTCTTCTCCCTTCTTGAAAACTGCAGGAACTTCCAGTTCCAATCTCCTAGATTGTCCAGTCCTTGTCCTGGATCTGGGGGATGAGGGAGGTGGGAAGGGGGTCAGCACTGCCACACAATGGTCTCTTCCTCTGCATTCTGGACTCATTCTTTTTGAACTCTGGTTTCACTGAGACAATTGTTAATCCAGAGTCACTGTATGGAAAGACAAGGAGTGACTCCAGATGGACAGTGGGGCTAATGAGATCAGCAATTCTCCCTGTGAGGAGGGGCTCTCATTAGCTGCTCTCCCCAGAGAGCTAAAGGAGGGAAGCTGCTCAGACGCTCTGTCCCTCTCTGCTCAGGATACTGGGGTTCAGTTTTCTGGGTCAGATGCTGCAGCCTCCATTGTGATCTGGGAGACCAGGCTTAGCAGCTGCTGCTCCCCCAGCGGGGTTCTGTGCTGGGAAGTGACCTGAATTAAAGCTGCTTCTCTGCCTGGCCCAGGGGATGACTTTCTCCAGCTGGTCCTAGCCCCCTAGGGCAGCCCTGGGCCCTGTTAATACTAAATTCTGAGCCAGAGTCTCCAGGTAACTGACAGACCTCAGGGAAAGTCCTGGGGTCTGGCAAGAAAGTGACTCTGCACAAACAGCCCCTCCTCATTTCTCCTCCCAGTAGCAATTGCCAGGAGAAAATCCAGCCCTGGGAGAGCAAAGCCCCCAGGAATGGGACTTTCCCAGCCAGAGGGGCAGGGAGAGAGGACAGGGGAAGGAGAGACTGAAAGGGGCAGTGGGAGAAATGACACATGTATTGCTGCATCCCTGGGCAGAACCACTTTCCAGTGAACAAAACAAGGATCAGACAGAGGAATCCCCCACAGTGACTCCTTTGGTTCTGCTCTTTTCTAGCCTTGTGTTCAGAGACTTTGTTGGGGGTGAGGAGAGGGAGAAGGGAGGTTAAAAATGTGTCTGGGCTTAGCCTGGCCGGAGGGGCCAGGTCTACATTGTAATAAACAGATTGAGCATTTCCCAGCATGGCAGGATCTAGGGTGTCTGTCTGCAGGGAAAGGGCCTGGGGGAATTCTGATGTGAAATTAACTAAAACCGGTTCTGAAATGCCCACAACTGCCCTTCTCCCCCAGACAGGCTGCAGAATGCCGTCCAAGTTTTGCTCCAGGTCATCCCAGCCTGATGTGGGACAGGGAAGAGAAATGGCTGCAGTGGAGCCAACTCAGGTAGAGATTATCGAGGGGTTGCTGGTGGGTTCCTGCTGGAGGAGAGGGACAGCAAATACACTGGAGATGGGAAGGTTTGCACAGTCTGATTTGGAGGTTGGAGCGGGGCAGGAAATTCACAGGGTGGGGAAAGGAGGAGGCCAGGTTGTGGCAAACCCGCTGGGAGTTATTTAATAAGTGGCCTAGATTCTAGGAACAGACCCAGGAGGTTGGGAGGCGGAAATGCCCTAATTTGTGAAGAAAGAAAATAGCCCACCTACATGGAGCTAGTCAAACTGACCAGACTCCCAGGGCTGGAGCCTGAGCTCACTAACCAGCGGCTGCTGTGAAATATGAAGGGGGCACCCATGAGTCAGGCTTATTGGAGCTGCCTCTCCCTTCATATCCCGCTCCTCACAATGAGGAGGTTATTGGGCTTCCTACCAGGGAGCTCTTCCTGGACCCTGCTAGGGCCTCCATCTCCTGTATCAGTCGGTGGCCAGTAGGTGTGTGATGGATCTGCTGGGAGAGACAAGGGGCTCTCTCTTCGTCCCCTCACCCTGGTATTTGCTGGATACGCTGAGCGGGGTGGGGGTGGGACTTTGTTGACTGCGATCCACCCAGAGCTTCCATTTGATTGGCTCCTCTCTGGCACAAATAGTGGGGCTGTGAGTGGGGCAGCAGGTACTGAGTGTTGGACTCTTGCTCTTTCAGGGGCCGGTGACCTTCGAGGAGGTGGCTGTGCATTTCACCAGGGAAGAGTGGGCTCTGCTGGACCCCACTCAGAGAGCCCTCTACTGGGATGTCATGCAGGAGAACTATGAGACTGTGACCTCGCTGGGTAAGGGTTCCTGTCCCCTCGGTTCTTGGAAGGGGAAATGAAGAGATAAAGTTCACGCCAGCCCCACAATGCCACCTCTACTCTGTCCTGTTTCAGCATCACCCCAATATGCCAGTGACACACACACACTGCCACAGACCCTCCCCTGCTGCAGAACACTTTGGGAACAGAGCACAGGAGCCGTATCGCACAGTGTCAAATAGCTCCTGTTTGCTCAAGTGAAACTGGGGGTTAGGTCTGGCATAACTGTTCCATACCCCTAATCATTTTTGTTGCCCTTTTCTGAACCTTTTCCAATTCCAATATATCTTTTTTTGAGATGGGGCGACAACATCTGCATGCAGTATTCAAGATGTGGGTGTATCATGGATTCATTTGCTGTTTTTACAAATATGATATATGATATTTTCTGTCATATCTATCCCTTTCTTAATTATTTCCAACATTGTTCGCTTTTTTTCACTGCTGCTGCACATTGAGTGGATGTTTTCAGAGAACTATCCACAGTGACTCCAAGATCCATCTCTCGAGTGGAAGCAGCTAATTTAGACCCCATCATTCTGTATGTATAGTTGGGATTATGTTTTCCAATGGGCTGCACTATGTGCTATCCTGTCATCCAGTACTGCTGAGATCCTGCATTCAGTGATATCCCTGCCCTTCCTGTTCCCTTTCTCCACTGAACCCCACCGGCCCATGCTTCCTGTTCCCAGCTTCCCCAGAACACTCTCTCTGTCTCTGAACCTCTCGGTGCGTCCTTGAATGCTGGCTGGGAGTATCCATACAGGGGATCTCCAGCAGCAGAACACTGAATCTCACCCAGGATTACAGATGACACAACTCCTCACTGCTCTGGTTTGCACCCCAGCATGTGAAAATGGCCTAGGTTGGTAGTGACATTTCTTGAGACATGCAGAGTCTTGCTCCCATATCACCAGGTGTGATAAGGATAACAGGAAAGGCCGAATATGGGAAACTGATTGTTCAGCTTGCTTTTGACCTGCATCATATTTTGCAATATATTCCAAATAAGGAAATTAACGTGCAACGTATGTGTCATCGTTTGGGGTTTTAAGCTTTAAAAGGCTTGTGTGATTTTTAGCTCAGGGGGACAGTATTCCAATAGCTGTCGCCCCCTGCACACTTTTAACCAAGAAAAGAGCCTCAGGCTGAGCTGATTCAAAATTAATCTTGTGGTCGTTTTCCACAACAGCTTCAAGAGGTCCGTGTGATGGAATGGAAATGTCTTCTTCACACCTTCCCCCTGCAGGAGAATGGCTGTTTGACCAGCTGTTTGCCTTGCTGTCTCTGAGGAACTGCTCTGTGGGTGTTCCCCAGAATTGTAACTTTTTCAGTAATATCATACAGTAAAATCTCATAACTTTACATACAGTGTTACTACACATTTTAACAGGAGGATAATATTCAGTAGATTATGCGTTTTCAAATGATACCTCACAAGCCATACTGTGTACAAAATTGATCATAATTTTCTAGAAGAGTGAACATAGGGGTGTAGACTGACACAGTGTCTGAGTGTGTGTTCCCAGGAGATATGTGGGTATTTCAATCCCTCATAAGCACAGTGTTCGGCATCTTCAAGGACCTGGGGAACTAGTCCTGGAAATTCACTGGTTTACCAAGTGTGACACTGGATGGAATTGTGAGACACTTTGGTATTAATAATAAAATAATATTATAATCTGATAAAATTGCAATGAATCATGCTAGATATGCCATGCCAGGTGTCAGTGAAAATGTTATGATTTTCCACGTATGATAATTTTGTTTCTATGTTTGTATCACCTTTGTATTGTGAGTTATAGATATGTAGGGTATATCTGTATTTCCAGACTTGTGCAGTGTTTCTGGGTGACACCCCCAGACATATTAGCATCAACACTGCCTAGCCTGTTTGATGGCCCATTGAGGGTCATCAGCCATACGATGAGCCCATGGAAAGGACCAAGTGGATACACCTATTGAGTCAGCAAGACATGCCGGGGTATGCCTGTGTAATGAGAACTCCAAGGCTTTTCCATGCCACGTGCTGTGAAGCTTGTGTTTGGGACACAGGAAGTACAAGCCACACGGCAAAAAGAATGTAAAGGGCAGCTGCATAATCTCCATTTTGTCTTCAATCCCCCTTTCTACCTCTGGAGCACCTTCTCTACAAACTGAACCCTGGAACAAAGGACTGAATGACCCATCCAATCTGTGGATGTGTTCCAGACAGACTTTCAAGCCAGCAACTCACCAATACTGCTAAGAACCTGATATATCCATTTTGTAATGTATCTGATTGCTTTCCCATTTAACTTCTTTCTGTCTTTCTTTCCTTTAAACCTTTAGGGCTTGGCTACACTTGAAAGTTGCAGCGCTGGGAGTTACAGCTCTGGTCGTGCAGCTGTGCAGGGCCAGCGCTGGTGTGTGGCCACACTCACAGCTACCAGCGCTGGTGTGTGGCCACATTTGCAGCATTTACAGCGCTGTTGGGAGTGCTGCATTATGGGCAGCTATCCCAGCATTCAAGTGGCAACAACGTGCTTTTCAAAAGAGGGGGGTGGAGGGTGGTGTACTGTGACAGGGAGCGGGAAAGATAGAGAGAGTGGATTTTTGGAACCAACACTGTGTGTTAGCTTCCCTGGATTTAAAAATCACAAAATGTTCACGAGCCCTTAGTCTTAACTCTTAATTGCAAACAGCCTGCCTCCAACACGGACTCCCGCTTACACTCACTCCCTGTGGTGTACTGTGACAGGGAGCGGGGAAGATAGAGAGAGTGGATTTTTGGAGCCAACACTGTGTGTTAGCTTCCCTGGATTGAAAAATCACAAAATGTTCGCGAACCCTTAGTCTTAATTGCAAACAACCTGCATCCAACGCTGTTTCTCTGTCAAGCAAACTGCTTGCCTCTCATTTGATCGTTCACAGCCAGGTACAGATAGCTCCTGTTTGCTGTGATCAGTGTTTGTTTTTTAGATAAGCAGTTCAACGGAGCTCCGATCGGAGTTCACAACAAAACAAAGAGAGGCTGCATAACAAAACAAAGAAAGTAATTTAGTTAAAAGCATTCTGGGATATCTCCTTATTCCCTGGAGGCCAATAAAAGTGCTGGTGTGTGTCCACACTTGATGAGCAGCGCTGGATCACCAGCGCTGCAATCGCTACACCCCAACCTGGCCAGGTGTACAGCCAGCGCTGCAGCCAGGGAGTTGCAGTGCTGGATGTGCCTTGCAGGTGTGGACGGTTACTAATTGCAGCGCTGGAAAGCCTCTACCAGCGCTGCAACTTGCAAGTGTAGCCAAGCCCTTAGTTTAGATGCTAAAGGATTGTCTGGAAGGATGGAATTTTGGGTAATATCCAAACCTATAGTGACCTGGTGATGTGGCTGACCCTTTGGGGTCAGAAGAACACTTTGTTTATGTGAGCAGAGTTTTTAAATAACCTCTCACTGTACTGGACCTAGCTGCTGATTAGGAGCCAGAGAACTGGGATGCAATAAAGGGGGCTGCGTGATTTCTTTTTTCAGCTTCTCGATAACCCGTGTTTGTGACTGGTCAGTGAGTTTAACTTCAGTGTTAACCACCATTTTTGGGAGCATCTGCTCTCCCTTTTTCAGCCTGCCCTAACTTTGGCATTTTCAGTGAGAACTGCCCCTGGCCCACCAGGGCACACTAAGCACTGAAGTTAAATGAATAGAATGTTTTTTTATGCCCAAGTCTTATGAAATCAACTGAACTCCTTTGTTTTCTTTCATCTGAGCAGGGTTTCTAGTTTTCCAGCGTGATGTGATCTCCCAGCTGGAACAAGGGGAAGAGCCATGCGTCCCAGACCTCCAAGGTTCAGAGGAAAGAGAGATCCTGAGATCTCCCTGCACAGGTGAGGAAACATTAAACCACCCAGAATCTGTAAGTGCCTGAAGGAAACATCTGGGATAGCTAACAAAGCCCTTGGGAGGTCTCTCAGTTCATTATTGTCCCTAGCAGGGCTCATATCCTCAGGGTAAATATAGATCTTCTTTGAGTGCTTGCTCATATCCATTCCAGTAAGTGTGCGTGCGCCGCGTGCACGCTTGTCAGAAGATTTTTACCCTAGCAACACTCGGTGGGTCAGCACCGCTATAGCACCGGATATATACCCCTCCCGACCCATCCGCCCCTCAGTTCCTTCTTACCGCCCGTGACGGTCATTGGAACAGTGGAGAGTGGCTTTGCTGACCTCCATATCCCTAGCTTCTTGTAGTTATTTACTCTTTATCGTGTATATAGTTCAAGTTCTTGTAGTTATAGTTAATTTTAGTACGTATTTTCATAGTTAGTGTATATAGTTAAGCGGGGGATTGGGGGAATAGCCCCCTTTCCTCTGACCCGGTGCGGGCTCATGCCCAAGGCACCGGGATTTAATCCCTGCTCGGTGTGCCAGAAGCCGATGCCGGTGGGGGATCCTCATGACTGCTGCCTAAAATGCTTAGGAGAATCCCACCTGACAGACAAGTGCCGAATTTGCAAGTCGTTCAAGCCAAGAACGAAGAAGGAGCGGGACTTCTGACTAAAGCAGCTCCTTATGGAATCGGCCCTTAGTCCTGCGGTGCCGGCACCGTCCACCCAACCTGCGTCGATGAGGAGCGCACCTTCGGCACCGGATCGCTCCAGTACCAAAAAGGACTCCGAGCACCGGCATCTGCCAGCACCGGCTCCCCGGCATTGCTCCCTTTCCCCGACTGGGAAATGACGTACTGCTCCGACCCCATCCTCGCAGAAGGAGCACACATCAAAGTCCATCCGTCGGATCCCGGTAACTGCTGCGGCACCGCCAACACCGGCAACGCAGTTGGCAGCTCCTCCTAGCACGGCACCATCAATTCCGGTACTGCATTGAGTCTGGTGCCACATAGCTCCCCGGCTCATGCTGTGGTCGAGCTCACTCTCCCTTGTATGCCGGAGACCTTCTCAACGGCAAGAGAGCTCATCGCGCTGAAGGAGTCGATGCAGCCTCAACCCCCGGCACCAGCGGTGCGGGTTATCCAATCCATCGGCAAGCTGGCCCTGTTAAGGCCTCCTTCCATCGGTCCACCGGAGAGACGTCTTTCCAGATCGCGGTCTCGGAGACATTCCCGCTCCTGCCGTTCCCAATTCCGGCACCGCTCGCAGTTCCGGCACCGCTCTCCATCGCAGTACCGGTCGTACTCGCGGAGACTTTCAAGATCTCTGTCACCGGACAGATACTCCTGATACTGATCCGGCTCTCGGTACCGATCTCAGTACCGTGCGTCCCGCAGTCACTCCCGGCACAGGGACTCAAGATCCCGGTCGACCTCCCGGCACCGGCACGGTAGAAGGTCCCGGTCTCGTTCGTGGCACCGACAAGACCGGTACCGCTCACCGGTACTGCCCCGGGACTGAACGTCAGGAACAGCAGTACCTACCAGGTTCTCTCGGCCCCGCCGTGGCCTTCGAGACACATGTCAATGTCGTCCCAGGCTGGGAGTGCTTCTTACCACCAGGACTGGGCATCTGATATTCCGTGCCACCATCCAGAGGCACAAAGCCAGGAGCAAGGTCCTCATCGATGGGCCTTTTGGACTCCGTGGGCATATCACGAGGCCCAAGGTGCCCCACTTGTGGCTCAACGCTCCGGCCCCTCAGAGCACAGGGTTCCTGAAGCGACTGTAAGCCATCCTCCTCCCGCAGGCACGGACGAAGATCCACTTCAATCTGCAGACCCGGAGATTCCACCTGATGCAGATGGTGCTCCGCCGGTCCATGACCCACCTCAGGACCCGTTGGTACCGGGCCTCTCCTCCCCCTCCTTTCCTGATGAGGCAGTGGCAGGAACATCCTCCTCTGGTCCTCCGCCTATTGATCTCAGGGCCCATCAAGACCTCTTGCGGAGAGTAGCTCAAAACATTAATTTGCCAGTGGAGGAGGTTGCTGAAATAGAGGACCCTGTCGTAGACATATTATCTGCGGATGCGCCCCTTCGAGTGGCTCTCCCGTTCATCCGCACTATTCAAGCCAATGCAGACACAATTTGGCAATCCCCAGCTTCTATTACACCTACAGCTAGGGGAGTAGAGAGAAAATATATGGTCCCCGCCAAGGGGTAAGAATATCTCTACACCCACCCGCCTCCCTGCTCCCTGGTTGTCCAATCCGTGAACGAACGGAAGCATCATGGCCAGCAAGCACCGGCTCCTAAGGCGAAGGAGGCTAGGCACATGGACCTCCTCGACTGTAAGGTCTACTCGGCTGGAGGCCTCCAACTTAGGGTGGCAAACCAGCAGGCCCTCCTAAGTCGTTATAATTTTAATACGTGGGTGTCTGTGGGGAAGTTTGCACAACTCCTTCCCCAGGAATCCCGCGCAGAGTTTACGGCCCTACTAGAGGAGGGTAAAAAAGTGGCGAGAACTTCCCTCCAGGCCTCTCTGGATGCAGCGGACTCGGCAGCCAAAACACTCGCATCCGGGGTAACGATGAGACACATCTCCTGACTACAAGCTTCAGGCCTTCCCCCAGAATTGCAGCAGACAATTCAGGATTTGCCTTTTGAGGGCCAGGGCCTTTTCTTGGACAAAACCGACCCCAGGTTGCAGAGCCTGAAGGACAATCAAGTCATAATGCACTCGTTGGGTATGCACACACCGGTGACCCAACATAGGTCCTTCACGCCCCAACCATACCGCCCTTATAACCAGCCTAGGCCGTGTCAGGATACATCCAGACGGCACGGCAGGGGGAATCGGTGGAGACAGTCTGGCCCTCAGGGAAATCAAAGTCAAGCGCCCCCTAAACCACCTACGGGGCTAAAACAAAACTTTTGATGGGACGTCCAAGGACGGCCCACCAGTTTCCCTGCCAGATCGTTCTTCCTCCTTCTTCAACCGCCTCTCCCATTTCCTCCCTGCTTGGTCCTAGCTGACCTCCGACCGTTGGGTCCTCTGCACGGTGGAAACAGGATACCACCTCCAATTTGTTTCTCCACCCCCATCCCACCCTCTCTACCCGTCCCTCTTCAGGGACCCCTCTCACGAGCAATTCCTCTTACAAGAGGTCCATGCGCTCCTAAATCTGGGAGCCATAGAGGAGGTGCCAGAGGACATGAGGGGCAAGGGGTTCTATTCCCGCTATTTTTTAATCCCCAAGGCAAAGGGCGGTCTACGACCGATCCTTGACCTGCGAGAACTCAACAAATTCATGATAAAGCTCAAGTTCCGCATGATATCCCTGGGGACCATCATCCCATCCCTGGATCCGGGTGACTGGTATGCTGCCCTCGATATGAAGGACGCGTATTTCCACATTGCCATTTACCCGCCACACAGACGGTATCTCCGTTTTGTGGTCAACCAACAGCACTTCCAGTTCACGGTGCTTCCCTTCGGTCTTTCTACGGCCCCGAGAGTCTTCACCAAATGTATGGCCGTAGTAGCTGCCTCCCTCCGCCGTCGTCGAATACACGTCTACCCGTACCTCGACAATTGGCTCATTCGAGGTACTTCCCAGTTGCAAGTATCACAGCACCTGTGTGTCGTCAAAGACCTCTTTGGGAGGCTAGGCCTCATGATCAACATAGAAACGTCTACCCTGACTCCAACGCAGAGAATAGACTTTATTGGAGCAGTTCTGGACTCCAATCTGGCCAGGGCCTGCCTTCCTGTGCCACGATTTTAGGCAATGTCTTTGATCATTCGAAGTTTTCGATCCTTCCCGACAACGTCGGTGCGCACCTGCCTCGGTCTATTAGGTCACATGGCATCCTGCACCTTTGTGACCAAGTACGCGAGGCTGCAACTTCGGTGCTTCCAAACCTGGCTTGCTTCTCTATACCGTCCACACAGAGACAATATAGACTCGGTGATCACTATCCCCAGGACGGTTCTCGACTCCCTCACCTGGTGGCTGGACCCCACTGTAGTTTGCGCAGGGATGCCGTTCCACCGTCCTCAGCCCTCGGTGGCACTAACCACAGACGCATCGTCTCTGAGTTGGGGTGCTCACCTCGGGAACCTTCACACTCAAGGCCTCTGGTTGCCCCAGGAGCTGACCCGGCATATCAACGTGCAGGAGCTGAGGGCAGTCTGTCTAGCATGCCGGGTGTTTCGAGTCCATCTCCAAGGCTGCTGTGTATCCATGTTCACGGACAACACAACGACCATGTATTACATAAACACGCGGGGGGGGGCGCGCTCCTCCCTCCTTTGTCAAGAAGCCACTCACCTGTGGGACTTTTGCATAGCCCATTCAATCGATTTGGTAGCGTCTTTTCTCCCAGGAGTCCAGAACACTCTGGCAGATCGCATCAGCAGGTCCTTTCTGTCTCACGAGTGGTCGATCCGTCCCGACGTCATCTATTCCGTCTTCCGGAGGTGGGGCTTTCCCCGCATAGATCTCTTTGCCTCCCGAGAGAACAGGAAATGCCAGGTGTTCTGCTCCTTCCAAGGACGCTCCCCCGGGCTCCCTCTCAGACGCGTTCCTCCTCCCGTGGACAAGGCACCTATGTTATGCCTTTCCGACGTTTCCCCTCGTTCACAGAGTCCTGCTCAAACTCCGCAGGGACAGAGCCAACTTGATCCTCATCACTTCAGCATGGCCGAGGCAGCATTGGTACACCCTGTTGTTCGACCTCTCAGTGGCGGATCCGATTCCCCTGCCACTGTGGCCGGATCTCATAATGCAGGACTTCGGCAGACTTCACCACCCAAACCTGCAGTCCGTTCATCTCACTGCATGGTCCTGCGTGGTGGAACCAATCCGAGCTCTGCTGCTCTGCTTCGGTACAACAGGTCCTCTTGGAAAGTAGGAAGCCTTCCACTAGGACGACTTATCTCGCTAAGTGGAAGCGTTTCTGATTCCGGTGCGATCAGAATAACTTGGTCCCAGGACAGGTATCCATCCCTACTATCCTGGATTACCTCTGGTCCCTCAAAGAGCAGGGCCTAGCGGTCTCTTCTATAAAGGTTCATCTGGCAGCTATTTCCGCCTTCCACCAGGCGAAAGGGGCCGTTCAATTTTCTCTCACCCCATGGTTTCCAGGTTCCTTAAGGGACTGGAACGGTTGTACCCCCAAGTCTGTCGCCCAGCCCCCACCTGGGATCTAAACCTGGTGTTGACCAAGCTTATGGGAGCCCCCTCCGAGCCTATGGCCACCTGTTCCCTGCTCTACCTTTCATGGAAGACGGCTTTCCTCGTCGCTATCACCTCGGCGAGGCGAGTTTCGGAGCTTCATGCATTGACGGCTGATCTCCCTTATACGGTCTTCCATAAGGACACGGTACACCTGCGGCCACACCCCTCTTTCCTCCCTTAGGTGGTGTCTGCTTTTCATGTCAATCAAGACATCTTCCTCCCAGTTTTTTTCCCGAAGCCGCACTCATCGCGCCGGGAACAACAGCTACATACTTTGGATGTCCGTAGGGCTCTCGCCTTTTATATGGAGCGAACAAAACCCTTCCGGCATTCACCTCAGCTCTTTGTAGCGGTGGCAGACCGCATGAAGGGCATGCCGGTCTCTTACCAACGGATCTCATCTTGGGTAACATCCTGCATACGAATGTGCTACGAACTGGCTCACGTTCCCGCTGGACATCTCACCGCCCATTCTACACGGGCGCAGGCCTCTTCTGCCGCCTTCCTGGCTCATGTCCCCATCCAGGAAATATGTAGGGCGGCTACCTGGTCATTGATTCACACCTTTGCCTCACACTACACATTGGTCCAACAATCCAGAGACGGTGCAGCCTTTGGCTCAGCAGTTTTGCATTCTGCGACGTCTCACCCCGACCCCACCGCCTAGGTAAGGCTTCGGAATCATCTAACTGGAATGGATACGAGCAAGCACTCGAAGAAGAAAAGACGGTTACTCACGGTTGTAACTGTTGTTCTTCGAGATGTGTTGCTCATATCCATTCCGCACCCGCCCTCCTTCCCCACTGTCAGAGTAGCCGGCAAGAAGGAACTGAGGAGTGGATGGGTCGGCGGGGTATATATCCGGCGCTATAGCAGCGCCCAGCTGACCGACCAAGCATGGGCGGCTCTAGGCACCAGCTAAAGAAGCAGGTGCCTAGGGCGGCGAAATTTAGGGGGCGGCGAAATGACGGGCGTGTATGTGCCCGCTTACCGGAAGAGCGGCGGGAGCTCTTCCCCGGCTGCAGAGGACAGGCCGCTCCTCGGCTTGTCCCCGCGGGTGCACACCAAGAAGTGGCCCCTCCTCTGCAGCCCGGGCAGGGCTGCGCTACCGGCTCCTGCCTTTCCAAGGTAAGCAACCCCCCTCCTCCGCCCCCCCCCCAGGCGGAGCCGGTAGCGCGGCCCTGCCCCGGCTGCGGCGGAGGGGCCGCTTCTCGGAGTGCACCGGCGGGGACAAGCGGAGGAGAAGCGGCCCCTCCTCTGCAGCCCGGGCAGGGCCGCGCTACCGGCTCCGCCTGGGAGGGGGGGTTGCTTACCGCGGAAAGGCGGGAGCCGGTAGCGCAGCCCTGCCTGGGCTGCAGAGGAGGGGCCGCTTCTCCTCCGCTTGTCCCCGCCAGTGCACTCCGAGAAGCGGCCCCTCCTCTGCAGCCGGGGCAGGGCCGCGCTACCAGCTCCCGCCGCTCTTCCGCAGTAAGGCCCCCCCACAGGCGGAGCTGGTAGCGCGGCCCTGCCCCAGCTGCAGAGGAGGGGTCGCTCCTCAGCTTGTTCGCGCTGCTCTCCTGCGGGCAGCGGCCACCCCCCACCCTCCAGACCAACCGGTAGCCAGCTGCGGGCTGCCTCCCGGGGGGGGCTAGGGCGGCGCTGCGCTGCTCGGGGGGCGGGGGCTCGGGCTGCGGTCGGCGCCGCTCTGGGGGGGGGGCGGCGCTCTTCTTTTCTGCCTGGGGCGGCAGAAAAGCTAGAGCCGGCCCTGCCACCAAGTGTTGCTAGGGTAAAAAACTTCCGACGAGCGTGCACACGGCGCGACTGGAATGGATATGAGCAACACATCTCAAAGAACAACATTTAAAACGGTGAGTAACCGTCTTTTTCAGTGTGACTGGTTTGGGATGTGAGGATGTGACCCTTCGCTTCCCAGCTTATGGCTGCCCCTGCTGCTTAGCCAAAGGCCTTAGCCTAAGAACAAGGCCTCAGACAGTCACAGTAAGAGAAGGCCCTTACAAATACAGACAGTGATTTTGTTTCTTTGTTTTCATACTCCTGTAAGTAGCTAAGTGATAAAAATACACCTAAGTTCTTAAAGTATAAGCTTTACAGGCAGGCCTGAATATCTCTATTCTAACAGTGGGTTCTACCCCTTCCCCCATTCTGTGTCTGTCTTGTCTATTCAGATTGTAAATTCTTCAGGGCATGGCCCATCTACTATTCTCTATTTGTACTTTGCCAAGCACAATGGGGACCCACTGTTAGTTGGTCCTTAGGCACTAAGGTAATTAATATGATTTATAATCATAATAACTCTCCTGCCACTTTGAGCCAAGGAAGCTGGCCTTGGGATGTTACTGCTTAAAAATGAGCTGGGGGTTAAAACCATGGAATATTCTTTGTGCCAAGTATCCCACAAATTCCACTGACCTCCCTCGTTTTCTTTACCTGCAGTAGGGTTTCCAAATTCCAAACCTGATGTGATCTCGCAGCTGGAACGAGGGGAAGAGCCGTGGGTCCCAGACCTCCAGGGCTCTGAGAAAGAAGTGCTTCCAAGAGCAGCTTTCACAGGTGAGGAATTGGTTAAACCAACTCAAAAACTGTGCGGGAATGCAGGAAACATTTGGGATGCCCTACAAAGATCCTGTGAGCTCTCCAAGTTCAGGATTGTTCCCTGCAGATGTGGAATCATTATGGCAGATGTCACTCATGGCTTCCCTCCTATTCTGACTGACAACTAGCAGCAGGTCCCTCCCCAATCTCGCTTTCCCCCGAGTGTTCTTATGAGATGCAGACCAAAACTGATCCCTTCCTCTCTCCTCTGGGGAAGGGTTTGGGGAAAATCAGCTCCTGATAGGTTTGATCTCTCCCACACTTATTTTGGATTGTTCATCCCTTTTACCATTCCTCTCTCCAGGGCCGGCTTCAGAGCCCAGCGCGCCAAGCGCATGCGTAGGCCGGCATTTTTCCAGCAGGGCAGCAGGCAGCTCCGGCGGACCTTCTGCAGTCATGCCTGCGGGAGGTCCACCGGAGCCGCGGGACCAGTGGACCTCCCGTAGGATGACTGTGGAGGGTTCGCTGGTCCCGCGGCTCCGGTTGACCCCCCCCGCAGGCATGACTGTGGCGGATGCGCTGGTCCCACGGCTCGGGTGGACCTCCTGCAGGCACGCCTGCGGATGGTCCACCCGAGCTGTGGGACCAGCGGATCATCCGCAGGCACGTCTGCAAGAGGTGCCCCGGAGCAGCGGGACCGGCGACTGGCAGTGCGACCCACGCTGCACGCCGCCCTGCTTGGGGTGGCGGAATTCCTAGAGCCGCCCCTGCCTCTCTCTGAGATTTTCTTTCTTTCCGGCAAAGGGAGTGACCTGTGTCTGGATTCTCTCTGTCTCCCATCAGGTGATGGGATGATGAGTCAGAATGAGGAGGAGAAACCGCATCAACAGGATGCTGAGGAAGGAGAACTATCTTCTTTATCAGGAAGATCCAAAGGGAATGTTTCTGGGAGTTGTGCACTCGCAGACAAAACAAAAGCCTGTGAGACTCAGCAGAGGCCAGAGGAAAACTTTAGTAGCCACTCAGACCTTATAACAAGTGACAGAAGCAACTTGGAAGAGACACGCTACACGTGCTCTGAGTGCGGGAAAAGCTTCAGTCAGAGCTCTCACCTTATCAGACATCAGAGAATCCACACAACGGAGACGCCCTACACGTGCCCAGAATGTGGGAAAAGCTTCAATCAGAGCTCTGTCCTTATCAGACATCAGAAAATCCACATGAGAGAGAACTGTAATAAATCTCTTGACTAGGGCTGGGCAAAATTTTTTAAAAAATCACATTTTCTAATTCCCACATTGTGATTTTCGCACCATCTTCACTGTGGTCTCTCAGCTCCCCCAGATCAGTTACCTGCTTCTGCCTTTTGCAGCT
The DNA here is from genome assembly GCF_020497125.1 of Mauremys mutica. Taxonomy (NCBI): domain Eukaryota; kingdom Metazoa; phylum Chordata; order Testudines; family Geoemydidae; genus Mauremys; species Mauremys mutica. The sequence continues at coordinate 117,580 of NW_025423069.1, forward strand.
CACCCTTCTTTGGGGTCAGTCCTGTGATCTTTTCTATCAACTCCTTTCCTTTTGAGCCAGGAATGTTCATCAGCTCCTGGAGGTTTGATCCCAACAAGGTACACTGAGGCAAAATCTATCTGTGCCTGACATCCACTAAGGCTGTACATGGTGTTGGCTGCTCAAGTTAATGATCTTGATGTAAAAAGACAATTACAGTTGTAGAACAGATGCAGCCCAGGTGAAGTGGTTGGCATTAGCTTTCCCCTTCAACTGACCTAAATTCAATCACTTTTCCTAGTCTAAACAAACCCTGAGTATCACGGTTATACTGTTCCTCCATTTCAAAGCCATTGTTAGTCTTCAAGTTCCCCTTTTGGAAATAAATTTTCATTCCCAGTTGCTCTGATGTTGGTTCAGGTTGTGCTGCAGAGCAGATATTTTTACTACCATTTTTCTCACTTAAAATATATTGAACTATAACAAAGAGCAGGAACAGGGCAGGGATAGGAAAAATCGTCATTTCACCCTCTGTAAAAACGGTAAATCAGAGACGTACAGCTTTCTGCACCGGGACTACAGCCCCGTGGTGCCAGTGTAGACACCCTGGTCGATTACAGTGCTGTGATTGGCCTCCGGGAGGTGTCCCACAATCCCTGTTCTCGCCTCTCTGGTCTTTGGTTTGAACTCTACTTCACACCCTCAGGTGACCAACTATGAACCCCACCCCTTAAATTCCTTGGGAATTTTGAAAGTCCCACTTCAACAGAGACTAATTATGGTTACAGACCCATCCTGAAATTAGAGCAGGATATTGTAAAGCCTTATCTCACAGTAAAGTAACACAATTCAAACCTGTTGGCACAGAGGAGAAAGCACTCCTTCAGTTCACATTTATTGCTACTGATCTCACCGACAAACTTTCTTTTCTCGGTGCTGCTCCAGGTGTTTTCCCTCTGTTCCCTTCCAGCTGTGGTTATGGGACTGCAGCAGATCCCCAGGGCCAGCTTTGGTCTTTCACTTACATCCTTCATTTGTTTGGACAGAGCTGTGTCTGCCCCCAGTTTAATTCACATCTGAAACCTCAGGTACCAGCAGATCGTTACAAAGGCTAAATTCCCATCACCACCAGTGGGAGGTTATCCTGGGCTGCCAGGGCTGCAGGATTTAGCCCATGGTCAGTCAAGGTGCTACAGCAGCTGCACTCTTACATTGTGAGTCCTGCAGCCTATTACCAAACTGCTCTGCCATAGTCTGCAGGGGGCCTGACTTGCTGAGAATCTGGCAGAAGAGAGATCCTGGAGTAGAGAAGGAAAATGTCCTCAGCAGTCACAGCCGGCAGGAGCAGGAAAGGTTTGGTTTGTTTTTAAACTCCTCTCCCTGCTCAAGCCTTTAATCATTCCTGTGGCTCTTCTCTGAACGCTCTGCAATTTATCAGGGAAAACAACCAACCAATCAAAGAAACAAACCAACCAACCAAACCAGGCTGTTCTGCCCAATGTAACAGTCTATTGCCTTTCAAAGTTGACTATAAATCAGCTCATTCTATTCACCCAAGAGTTCCACTTAAAGGGCTTTTTGTTTTCTAATTCCAATCAAATCCTGTGCAACAGCATCATTGTTAACTCATCATCTGGTCACTTCATATTCACAGGGTCACAAAGTGGGCAGGTCTAAGTCTTTCCTCCCACACCAACATGAAAAAAATCAGTGACAGAAAATGCCGGAAAGTGCCTCTGCTGCCTTGCACAACAGCCTGGGGAAATACACGAGGGGAAAGTGCTTTCCTCTCTCCTCCTGACACCGGGTACCATTTCTGTCTGTCCTTGAGATCCTGCCACAGGGACAGGCTTGAGGATGCAAATGACATGTTAAGGCTTCATTGGTTTGCACGTTCCTTTACTCCTTCAATAGTGATAAGGGTGCGTGAGCGTGAAATAATCCCGCTCTGACTTTCACACCGGAGGCAATTTTCAGGCTCACAATAAAAAAACCCAACTTTCTTTCTAAGCTGAGCAAGTTGAATCGAGTCATTGTGAGATGATAAATCCAGAGCCCCAGGCTGACTTTCCTTCATCCCATGTTTTTAGAGTAGATCACATTCACTGGGTGGGGCTCCTGCTGGGAAGTGTCTGTCCAGTGGCAGCACCCAGTCCACATTCCCCACTTACAAACTCATCTTCAGTATATCGGCCACTGAACCTAGCGGGGGGGGGGGGTCCCAGTGGTCGGGCTCCAGCCCCTGGATCCCGAGCCTGACAAGCCCGAGTCAGCCGGCCTGGGCCAGCTGTGGGGTTTAATTGCGCTGCAGACATACACGGGTGTCACAATCTCAGCTTTCTCCTCAGGGAATCAAGCCCTCGACCCCCCCCCCCCCCCCGTGACAGGCAGGGAGAGTCACCACTGTACTCGTGAGGTCGGAACTGATGCTGCCCCTGCACAGGGACCCAGGGGAGCGGCTCCTTGGCCAGCTGTGGCTGGCAGGAGACCCAGCGAGGCAGGAGCTGCTCTGGGTTCTCTGCAGGGGAGAGTAACTGGGAGAAGGGGGGAGTTTGTCTCTGATTTACAGGGCGCTTTGCCAGAGTGGAGCCTGTAGGTCACATGCTGGGGGGCTGTGATGGGCACACAGGCTCCGTGCTCTGGAACAGCTCTGAGTCAAACCCAGGCAGGAGCCTCCTCAGTGTGACACCCCCAGGGGACGCTCTCCCTGGGGGAAGCCTCCTTGGCTTCAGCCCCTCCTGAGACTGACCTTGGGCCTTTCAGCCCCCCTGTTCCACACCAGGAGCTTCCTGCAGCTTCCTGAATTGGACACCTCGGAAAGCCTCACCCCCCCCCCGAATGGGAGTCCTGCACCCCCAACTTCCACAGTCTCAGAAGATTTGTTAGGGGTCTGGAATCCAGCCTGGGAAAGTTCTGTGTTCGCACAGGAAGCAGGAAGATTCAGCAACGTCCATCTTGGGCAGACCCCGAACTCAGAGCCTGGGCTCTCCCCTCGAGTCCCCAACCCAGCAGACTCCTTGCTCCCAACAGCCCGACTCAGCCAGGCCCTTTGCCCCTCGTCTGTCCTTTGTCCAGTTTTCCTGGCAACCTGCTCACCTGGCCTCCAGCTCGTTCTTTGTTCTCCGACTCCTCCCGGCCAGCTGGCCTCTTGCAGCAGGTGCGCCCCGGCCATCGGTTGCTAGGAGACAGAATTTGTGGCCATTGTCTGGGCCCAGGCAGCTCAACAGCAGCCACACCTGCCCTTTGGGGGTCTCTGCCAAGATTTAACCCCCTTGTCCCACCACCGAGATCCGTGGTCCCAAAACACTTCAGGGTCATGCCCCCCACCTCTGTCCATGCTCCCCCCGAGTCGTGGCTGGGAGTGGGGCTGCAGCTAAGGGGGAAGGGACACAGACAGGGGGCTGAGGCAGGGGCCGGGGCTGGAGCCAAGAGTGGAGCTGGGTGGCTCCCCCTCCCCACCTCCATGGGGGCTGGCCCAGGCCCAGTTGCATCCCCCTGAATGTTACTCCATTCCCCCTGGTAGGGTGCACCCCACATTTTGGACCTTTAACCTAGATAATCGTGCAACAAATAGGGGAAACTGAGGTACACACAAGATGCAAACAAAACATCCAGAAAATTCCCACTTCGTCACAGGGGTGTCAGTGGGGTCGGAGCTGGGCAGCAGCACAGGGAAGTGGGGAGGTTAAACTGCAAAACATCCCCCTGCGTTCCCGCAAAAGCCTCTCGTTTATCCCCTAACCCCCTCCCCATGAAAATCTCCACCCCTGCCCTGGCCCACACAGACCCCCTCACTCCAACGCAGATTTTTAACGTTTCTTACTTGTCCTTGGCCTTCCACAAACATTGTTCCCATCAAAATGGTCCAGGGCTTTTACAATGAGAATGAGAAAACAAACTAAATCAAACCCAAAGAAACCGCTATCGACCTCCCCACCACACACAGTTTGGGTCAGAATTTTTCTACTGAAATGTTGAGGCAATAAAACTTTCACTGCTCTTGTCCAGAAACAAACCTAAGCCCCCCATGCAGTACCTGGGGCATCTATGTCTGACCCACCAAGGCTGCAGCTCCTTTGGGGAGATTTCCAGCTGCCCAGTCCTGCTGCTATTCCAGGGGAGCAATTCCTGACTCCTGTCAGCATTTATCTCAGCCCCGTTCTGTGCATCACAGGTTTCTCTGGGAAAAGGCAGCGAGTGGTTCTAGGGCCCAGGGATCCTCCTCCAAATCGAGCTAGAACCTGAGACTCCTTCCCCTTCCCCAGGCTGTGGGCGGGGAGGCACTTCACAGAGCTCTCGGAGCTATAGCCCGTGGCTAAGGAGAGAGAAAAAACCTCCTATCCCCCTCTGCTCTGGGGGCTGGGTTTCCTCCTGAAGCCTCTGCCCCCCACCTAGTGCCTATGGCTCATCCCTGACCCTTGCTGCTGCTCCTTGCTATAGACTGTGAAAGGAGCGGAGGCAGCGCGGGAGCCTTCTGGGGACGCAGATCTGAGGCTTTGGGAGAGACACATTGTCTGAGACATCAGAGCGCTGCAAACCCTGCAGCCACCCCCTCAATCCGGGGCCTGTTCCAGCCCTGAGTCTGGGCTGCTGCGATCCCTCCCCCAGAGCAGGTCGCCCACAGATTACAGCCTGGAAATAGGCGTGTGAGACTAACTCCTGTTCTCCCTGACAGGGCCTCCCCTACACCAAGTGGCATCGCAGGCAAGAAGAGTCTTCGGAACACCCCCACCCCCGCTCCATATGTTAAACCATTGAATACCTTATTTTTATTGCATTTGTAGCTCATTTCATGATTTCGATGCACAGTTTGGATGCAGGATTTTCTCTATCATATAAGACAATAAATGTCCATGCTAGGATGTGTAAATCTGTATTTATTCATGCCATATATAAGCAAATTAAAAAATCATTTATTTTAAGCATATAGAAACTTTTAATGTTGACAGTAACTGAAATGTACTAACATCTAGAAATGGAGTACTCACCAGCACAGGGTGGGCCAGTATTAAATAGTGTTACAGTCGGAGACAGACAGCATTAGGATGTTAACCCCTAACTCCTGCTTTCCCTGGTCAAAGGTCGCTTCTCTCGCCTTTCCTCCATGAACTGAAGCACAGCATTTGAGAGATCCAGAGACTAGTCAATGGCGTTTCCAAGGGCTAAAATAGCAAGCGATGTCCGTCTTGCATTGGCCATTGTTGACTGGAGAGATGGTTTATGGAGAATAAACTTCAAGGTGAGCAGCAGCAGCCCAAAAAGGCACCCCTGCAGGTGCTGAAGTAGCTCAGTTGGGAGAGCGTTAGACTGAAAATCTAAAGGTTCCCTGATTCAATCCCAGGCTTCAGCAGGCTGTTTCATCCCTCTTCCTGCAGCAGTGGGCTCTTTTCTGGAAGCACAGCACTGCCTTTACTCAATGCAAGTCCCTCATTTTGGGCTTCACTGCAGGAAAAGGCAGCACTGGCTTCTGCACCCAGTTGGCCCACCGGACCTTTCTTTCTTCTCTTGCTGCTTCTCAGCAAGGGGAAGAAAAAGAAGCTCCCCTTCAAGCTAGAGTCACAAAGGTGATGTAAGGACGACTTCCTGATCCCTGGCTCCCGTCCTCTCTTCTTCCAGCTGACCCATCAGAGAGCTGCTGCCAGTTTCTCCAGGTTCGCCCATCAGTGTGTGCCAGGGTGAGCACCACCAAAGTGCGGGGAATTTGAGGGCAGGGCAGGGCAGTGCACTGTAATGGAGTTTCTGTAGTGTAGTGGTTCTCACATTTGCCTAACCTGCATCAAGCCGGCTAGGCAGAACTGACACCAGCTTGTCTGGGGTGTTTCCCAGAAGCAGAGCACAAGTTTAAAATACGGGCAGCATAGAACCAATATTCATAACGTCAACTACAAAAATGATACACATCTAGAGATAGCATCATTATCAGCCAATCAGAACCTCTCCATAGACCCCTTACACAACAGCCTTTCTACAATATTGGCTGCAAATATAGAACAGTGGTCGCAACGGTGATCTATACAGTTACAGATTATGTCAATAACGTCACAGGAGGTGACACGGCATCAGTGAGACTGATACTGGAATAGCCTCCAGTTTTGGTGTCTTCATTTGAAAAAGATGTTGTGAAATTAGAGTTTGGGGCAGCAAAGAGCCACCAAATGTTCTGAGGGCTGGAGAAAAATGCCTTCTAGGGAGCTACTGAAAGAGCTCAACCTGTTTAGCTGATCAAAAGAAGATTGAAAGGTGACTTCATTGAAGTGTTGAAGTGTCTTAATGGAGAGAAAAGATTGGGTATTAAAGGGCTCTTGAATCGAGCAGAGAAAGGCCTAACAAGACCTAGTGGCTGGAAGGTGAAAAGAGACAAATTCATATTACAACTAAGGCACAAATATTCAACAGCGAGGATGATTCACCACAGGAACAAGCTACCAAGGAAAGTGGTGCATTCTCCATCTCTTGATGTTGTTTAATGAAGACTAGATGCCTTTCTGGAATGTGTTTGCCCCAAAAGTAGCTCTTGTGTCATACAGGAGGCCTGTGATATGCAGGGGGTCAGATTAGATGCTCTAATGGTCTCTTCTGGCCATAAAGTTGACTAATTTCTGAAAAACTGAGTGTAGCATTGGGAGCAGCGTCTGATGTTTTCCTGTCTAGCCGGCTTGCTGCCTAGAACGAACGCTCCTTGAGTGGGGTGATCCACAGGGACTAGCTCAAACCTGCAAAGTGCCTGGCCAGGGGCAGGACATTAGCCCAGCAAGGGAGGGGTGTGGCAGTGACATCACAAAGGCCTTTTGCAGGACCTCAGACTATTGGTCCAAGGTGGTGGGGAGGTGGTGACCTCACAGAGAGATGCTGACATCAGCCAGGCAGGACGGGGCGAGGGGCCAGGGAAACCTCAGAGACCCCTGTGGCTTTGCTTCAGCAAGTCTCCTTCTCCAGGTCTCTCTTTGAGGACTGAGAGAGTATTCGGGTTCACGGACGTGAGCACCAGGAGGAACCTCTTTCGAGTTTTCTCCTTCCCTTTTAGTGATTTTTCTAGAAAACAGCCGTCCCTGTTTAGAAGGTAAGAGCCTCCTGGAGGTTTGAAACCTGTTCAGTCTGATCCATCTGGTGAGAGTTGAATTCTAGGCATGGAAAACACGAGGTTAAGGAGGCAGAATTTTATTCTGCACCTGTGATTTTGTCTCTTAGAATCACTGGGGACATAAGGGTTTGTCCTTTTTGTTTCACCTCTTGCTCCATCCACTGTCTGATCCCTCTTTTCTCTTCGTCTCTTGCTTCCTTTGTCCTTTCTCCTGTTCCCCTCCCAAAATCAGTTTTTTTTCTCCTGCTGATAACAGCTCACGTTAACTGATCACTCTTGTTATAGTGTGTATGGCAACACTCATTTTTTTCACGTTCTCTGTGTGTGTATATATCTTCCTACTGAATTTTTAACTGCATGCATCCGATGAAGTGAGTTTTAGCCCACAAAAGCTTATGCTCAAATACATTTGTTAGTCTCTAAGGTGCCACATGTTCTCTTTGTTCTTTTTGCAGATAAATTAATGGAGGTTAAGTCCATTAATGGATATTAGCCAGGCTGGGTAAGGAATGGTGTCCCTAGCCTCTGTTTGTCAGAGAGTGGAGATGCATGGCAGGAGAGAGATCACTTGATCATTACCTGTTAGGTTCAGTCCCTCTGGGGCACCTGGCATTGGCCACTGTTGGCAGATAGTATATGGGGTTGGATGGACCTTTGGTCTGACCCAGTCTGGCCATTCTTATGTTCTTATGAAGGGAAGGATACAGCCCCATGACAGAGTTTCTGTAGTGTAGTGGTTATCACGTTTGCCTAACACGCAAAAGGTCCCTGGTTCAAAGCCAGGCAGAAACATGCTGGCTTCCTTCGCTCCTAGTGGCCTGTCCCTGCTGTTGTAGGAGCAGCAGTGATTTCTATGCTCAAAAGGTCTGTTATACTTCCCCTCCCCCTCGCTTTTGTCTCCTCTCCCTCTCTGAATGCCTGTGAAGTGGCTTTCCCCCTCCTCCTCCCGCTCTCTCCTGCAATGCTTGTGGGATGAATGGGCTGGTTGAAGATCAGAAGAGCTTCCAGGTAGACAAGGTGTCTGGGACTCTCATTAGGCAGCACTCACACACCCAGAGCATGGACCCTGCAGGGACACTGGCTGAGGTGGAGTGTGACCCGCCAGATGCAGCCAAGTCATCTCTAGTCGCAGGCCATGAGGAGCAGGTCCTTAAAAGGGGAAGGGGCCCTGTGCTCAGCTGTGCTTTCACAATGCTGCCTAATGAGAGTCCCAGACACCTTGTCTATCTAGGAGCTCTTCTGATCTTCCAGCTGTTCAACCAGCTCATTCATCCCACAGGCATTGCAGGAGGTGGGGGAGGGGGAAAGCCACTTCACAGGCATTCAGAGAGGGAGAGGAGACGGGGTGGGGGGAGTGTAACAGACCTTTCGGGCATACAGGTTATACGGAGCACACAGATCACTGCTGCTCCTACAACAGGGTAAGTTCTCAAGCAGCATGTTTCTTACTTTGCCCATCTGCCAATTTTGATAATTATCGATGGAAATATTTTGCCATTGGGTCGTGCGTTTACACAGAAATTGACAATTACCAACAAATATGTAATTCTTCCAGTCCTGCCTAGTCTGCAGTTGATGGGTTTAGAGGGACACATTCACTCTTCCAGGTCCCCATGCCAGGCCTGTGCTCTCAACTTCCCACACTGCTGGGATCCTTCCCTGGTCTCCGCTCAGACCTCTGCCCCCCACCCCCACTTCTGGGATCCCCTCCCCACACTGTCTAACTCCCCTGCTGGCAGGATCCCTTCCTGTTCCTTTCATTTCCTGTCTCCACTCTGGGCAAAAGCTCTGCACGGTTCCCACACCAGAAGTTGAACCCAGGCCCCGTGGATGAAAACCAGGAACCCTGACCACTAGCCCATATGGGACTATTGGTGCGTCTGATGAAGTGGGGATTCACCCACGAAAGCTCCTGCTCCAATACGTCTGTTAGTCTATAAGGGGCCACAGGACTCTTTGCTGCTGTTATTACTACAACTCTCTAAGCAGGGACTAGCGTGACCGGCTGTCCCGATTTTTGGGCCTCTTTCTTACATAGGCTCCTATTACCCCCACTCCCTGTCCCGATTGTTCACATTTGCTGTCTGGTCACCCTAGCAGGGGCTGCACACAGGGCTGCATTAACCCTTCAGGTGCTGAGGTTTCCCGCTCTCCATCCCCAGGGCCTGTGATCAGGAAACAGACGTCAGGGCTCCCAGGTGCTGCACAGACCATGACTGAGATCGGGACCCCATATTGCGCTAGGTGCTGTACAATCCCTGGCCAACACTGGGACACCCAGGGGTTCCCCTCAATTTCCCTGAGCCTCTGCTGCCCAACTTCTTCTGACTCCGTCTGGATCACCCAGGAGCGGCAACAGGGTTTCTGGCGCCCTCGGCAAAATTGGGGGGGCGGCATTTTGTGTGCTACCCATGGAGCGCACAGGAGCTTCCGGTTCCACTCCCGTCGCGCTGCCGAAGGACTCTCCACCGAAATGCCGCAGGCGACAGCGGCAGTCATTGAGCTGCTCAATTGCCTGCTGCTGTTTTCCACGGCATGTTGGCGGAGGGTCCATCTTTGGTGGTGCAACGGGAGCGGAACCGGAAGCTCCCGGGCGCCCCGTGGGGAGCGCACAAAATGCCACCCCCCGAATCCTGGCACCCTAGGCGACCGCCTAGTGTCGCCTAATGGAAGCGTCGACCTTGGGATCACCCCCCTCCCGCAAAAAACCCCACCTTTCCAAACAGTCCTTCTCTCCCCACCCCCTAATTCTGCTTTCACACCCTGGGCCCATCTCCTCTCTTTGTCCCTCCCCCAGGTGAGCAGAGATGGAGGCAACTTCAGCCACTGGAGCCAGCCCCAGCGAGCACTGCAGCCCGCCCGGGGGGTGTTTGCAGACACAGGAAGGGAGCAGCTGGGAGCGGAGGGTGCTGGGAAGTAGGAGGCAGGAGAACAAATCCCGGTGGCAGGGCAGCTCCTGGGGGCGGGGCTCTGGCACAGGCTGGGGGCGGGGCAGCTCCTGGGGGCGGGGCTCTGGCACAGCCCGGGGGCGGGGCAGCTCCTGGGGGCGGGGCTCTGGCACAGCCCGGGGGCGGAGCAGCTCCTGGGGGCGGGGCTCTGGCACAGCCCGGGGGTGGGGCAGCTCCTGGGGGCGGGGCTCTGGCACATTGTGACGCGGAGCCCGGGCTCAGCAGCTGCTCCCTGGTGGCCATGTGCTGCCAGCAGCGCTGGAGCCGCCCGGGCCGGAGCGGAGCCGCTGTTCTCAGCTGCAGCAGGAGCTGCCCCCGGCCCCGCTGGGCTCCAGGTGGGGACAGAGCCTGGGGCCCGGGGTTCCCCTGGGTGCGGCTGGCGGGGCGGGAGGTGAGAGGCCGGAGCTGCAGGCGGGGAAGGGTGGGGGGGCAGGTGGGGGGTTGATCGGTCTCTGGGCACCAGGGGAGCCCCGGGGCAGAGTGTGTGTGTGAGTGTCCCGGGCCCAGGCGTGCGCAGGGGGGGAGCCCCGGCACCCCAATGCCCTGAGCCCCGGCTGGGGAGGCTGCTCCCCTCCTCCCGTGGGGGCGGGAGAGGAGCCGAGCTGGAGTGGGGGGAGGAGAAGCCCCCCGACTGGGCTGGAACCACGCTGGGGTGGGGAGGAGAAGCCCCGGGCCCCTGCAGGAGCTGCAGTGTGGGGCAGGGCGGGGGAGAAGCGCCAGGCTGGGGCAGGGGAGGAGAAGCTCCGCTGGGTTGGGGGGCGGAGCCCAGACCCCAGCAGGAGCTGCACGGGGGGGGAGGAGCCCCTGGGGCAGGGAGGAGAACCCCGGGCCCTGGCAGAAGATGTGGGGCTGAAGTCCCCGGCTCGGGAGCCCCAGCCACCTTAGGACAGAAGTTGCAAGGCTGAAGCCCTGACCCCCCTCTGTGTGGAGCTGGCCTGAGCCCCTCTCGCTCCCATCCCCCCTTTGGAGCTGGTTCTCACTCTCCGGCTGTGGAGAAATTCAGCCCAAATCTCCCCATGTTGGTATCTCCATTCCCCTCCCCCCCATCACCCAGCCATGGATGGATTTAGCCCAGGAGGCAGGGTCAGTGTTGGCCCCATTGGGCAGGTAGCATCTAGGGCACAACGAGGTGAAGTGACTTTCCCAAGGCTGAGCAGGGAGTCTGTGGCAGAGCAGAGACTCGAACCCAGAACACCTGAGCCTGAGTCCTGTGCCTTAACCACTAGGCAACCTTCCCCCCGAAGGAGAGGGAACCTCCTCTGCCACTTTGAGTGTGTGGGTGGGACCAGGCACTAGACAGAGCTGCCAGGAGGTGGGGAGGGGGGTTGGATAGTTGGGGGGTGATTAGCGGTTGGGGGGGCCTGTGGAGGGGGCGGTCAGGGGACAAGGAGCAGGAGGGTTGGATGGGTTGACGGTTCGGGGGGTGCCTGTCGGGCGGTGGAGCGGGATTGGAGCAGGCAGGGAGCAGAGGGGGTTGGATGGATCGGGATTTCTGGGGGCCTGTCAGGGCGGGGAGTGGTTGGATGGGGCGTGGGAGTCCCCGGGGTCTGTCTGGGGGCAGGGGTGTGGATAAGGGTCAGGGGGACAGGTAGGGGGTAGGGTCCTAGGGAGGCAGTTACAGTGGGGGGGGGTCCCAGGAGGGGGCAGTCAGGAGACAAGGAGCAGGGGGGGTTGGGGGTTCTGAGGGGGGCAGCCAGGGGGCAGGAAGTGGGAGGCAGTGGATGGGGTGGGGCTAGGGCGGAGCTCCCTGGGTGCACACCCTAATGAAATGTGCTGCACACACCTATGGTCACGGGGGTGAGCTACTTGCATCCTTTTCCTGATTGTGCCATTTCTTTCTGTCTCAAAACCTGAGAACAATTCTCTCTGGTTCTTCCCCTTCTCTCTCCCCTCCCCACATGTGGCTAGAAAATCCAAGGAGATTCCCTCGTTTTCTTTAAAATTATTGACTCTCTAGTCTCTCATTTTCCCTATTTTCTCCATAATTCTTAAATGCTCCTCAGCTTTGGGATGTGAACCCAGCCCGTTTATCTGCAGCAATTTGTCCTTGGGTAGGTGGAATTTGCTGCCCTGTGTCACTCCCCCAGCGTGGGTGGGGGTTAGTAGGTGCTGGCTGGGGGAGCCCGCAGACACGGCTGCCTCTGGGGGGGAGATGGGGGGGCCGATCTCTGCCAGCGACAGGACATGGCCGCACAGGAGGGGAAGGGAGGAGCCAGTGTCCCTATGGAGCCTGCCCAGCCCCTTTGGTTCTGCTCCTTTCCAGCATTTTGTTCAGAGACTTTATTACTGGGGAGGCTGAAAAATCTCCCTGTGGGCTTAGCCTGGCAGGAGGGGCCAGGTCTCCCCTGCAATAAAGAGATGGAGCATGTTCCCAGCATGGCAGAGCCTAGGCTGTGTCTCTGCAGGGGGCGGCTGGAGGAGACGGCTGGAGGGGTGGGGTTCAGTTTGGAGCTGGCTGGGGAAATGGAGGGAGTCCAGAACTGGGTTTGGCCCCCTAACCCCCCCCCCCAAGATGGACCTTACCAAGGGGTCCTGTTGTCTGTACCTACAAGCTCTGTTTGGGACTGTGTTCCTGTTGTCTAATAAACCTTCTGTTCTATTGGCTGGCTGAGAGTCACGGTGAATGGCAGGAAGTGAGGGAGGTGCAGGGCCCTGTCTCTCCAAACTTCATGGTACAGTTACATCTGGAAAGTAACTTAAAATTTCTATGAAAATAAATGTAGTTCCAAGTATGATACTAATAGCAGTGATGGAGTCAAATGTTAGTGAGTCACATACATGATTGTGATCAGTAAACATAAATGCTAAAATAACTAGAAAAATCATGTCCTGCTCTTAATTAAAGAGAAAAAACCTTATTCACGTATATAAAAGTAAGTAAATACGTTGTCAGTGGAGTGAAAAACAATTGACTAAAATAGAGGAGTTAAGGGCAGTAACACAGAGTGTGTCTGTTAAGTAAAATCTGCTTCCTTTCTCTATTTTTATTTATCTCTGCTAAAGAGAGGGTGCAAAGTATCAAACGTGTGTTTCTGATACCTGCGTCAAAGCTCCAGAACGGATACCTCATGGCTTGGGATAGGGAATATCTTGCTGTATTATCTCCTGATTGTTCTAAATTTACATTTTAAATTTAATATGTGGCTGTAATTGGAGTCAGTATATATTTATCTTTCTTTATATAACAATTAGATACAGAGCTTGTCAGTGAATTTCTAAGTTATTTTCTGCAAAAAAACCTACAGTTTTCAGGGCATCAGTAGCCCCTGGAATCACAGTTAAAGTTGCCCCCTCCCCAAAATCTGAAATGGCCCCTAGTGAGCCAGGAGCGGCCACAGGGTATCTGGGACTCCAGCAAGATGCAGCCCCCATGTGAGAGCGCAAAGCCCATCTTGAGCGGCAGGCAGAGCGCTGGGCACCACAAGCCACAGAAGCAGTGTAGGAATAAGGGTGGAAATGGCAGCCAGTGATTTTAGTTTACTGTTCATTTATTGTGTCGTGTTATAAATAACTAACACGTTATGTTATATAGAATCACTGTATGCTAAATAGAGAATCGATTGATTGGTCTGTAGCGAGAATAACCACGTATTAGGTATCTACGTAAATAGGGTTGAAACGCAAGGACTGTAGGCTGAGACCTGCAAGATTTTAGCTTCGCTATTTTAGGCCTTGGAGCTAAGAAATGCTGACAGAAGTAAATGGCCGAGGAATAACCCGATGCCCTAAGATGATGGGAAAAGAGGTACCAAGTGGTAAAAGAATGTCAATAGCTGCCCCAACCCATACGTGGCCTTTGGGAAGTCCATAATTAAGCATCAAGCCTTTACCTCACTTATTAATTAACAATTCCAATCTATGAATGTGGTGCAACCTAATTGCTAAAGCCCACCCCAAACTTCCTTCTTTTCGGCACTAAAATTCAGGAGCAACAGCCTCTAATTCTTCCGAAAAGAAGTTTAATTCTCCCTCCCATTACACCTGAGTCACTAGATTTCCTAATTGCAAAAGCACATTTTGGGGAATGTCACAGTTCAGGGGTAGCTAAGCCTTTGACCAGCCTCTATGGTCTGCTCAAGGAATGGCCCCTCAGGTATCAGGCCTCTAGCCAGCCCCTCTCTATGGGCAGGGACCCACATGCCTCTCCTTTTTCACCAGGGTTTGAGGATTGCAGCTTGTCCTCCACTGTGTTCGCTGGACTAACGTCCAGTTCCTGTGCTTTGCTTTCTCTCCAGGGGCTGTGAGCAGTGTGTGTGAGAGAGGTGGGAATTTTGGAGATACTTGTATGATGCCAATACACACCTCAGTTTCCCTCTGTGGTTGGTGTTGCTGTGATTAGAATGAGCAGGAGACATGGGGTGTTTTGTCACGTAGTTGTCATGGGGTGATATGAATGGGTCAGTAAGGACTGGCTGGGGCCAACCTAGATCAATGGGATACCCGACAGAGACAAGGGAATAATTGTCACCTGTCCATGGGAGGATCTCCGCTTGGCTGAGTGAGGCACACATGGACTCGTTATGTTTTTGGGAGCAGGAAGAACTGGGCTCGCAGATGCAGGGAGCTCTACCAGAGCGAAGACAAATGAACAGACACAGTGAAAGGAAACCAAGCTGTTTTCTACAGCAGCCTGGCTCAAGGGCATTTGCCAGTATGGACTATATTGTCTTCTTCGCTTCTCTGTCCTAATCTAAGGACTTTCCAGTGCTGCGTTTCAGTTGACTAATGAACCCTGCTATGTTTTAAAAGTCTGCCCAGTGTCACAGCAAAAACTTTCTCTGTGCATTGACTGAGGAACAGTCTCTGAACAGAAGTGTCGTTCAGCTGGACCTGCTGGCAGAGCTCACAGGTTGAAGTAGGAGTGTTGAAGCCAGAGGCTCAGTCTCAGGTGTTGAAGCTAAGTGGCCTGGCCTTGTGGAAGAGTGGGAGCCCTTGGGGGTCTAGTGCACTCAAGGGGCATTTCCCAAGGACTGTTTAAAAGCCAGGGCATTGCACAGATCCTATGGATCCATGACAGTGCCAGAGGTTCAGCCTTCTGGGGAAAAGATACAAAACAAGAAAAGGATCTAAATGCGTGTTTACCATCACCCCCTCACCAGTCCTCGTGGGAATCCCTGATCCGTTCCAAAGTGTATTAAAACCTTCCTCTGAGACTCACCTCTTGGTTATCAGGTCATGTCAGTTTTGTTACAGGGCTTTCCCTTCACCCTCCCACTTCCCTGGTTCTTCTCACGCAAACTGCAAGCAGCAAATGACCCGAAGTCCGAAGCGCAGACAATGCCATGTTTATTGGGGTTAGTTTCCAAGCAACCATATTCCGAAGCCCTTCACACCAGTTGGGCGTATCTCTATATGCTGAGAGAGACAGTTCCCCAGTGTTCCCTTCCCAGCTCTGACGCCGCAGAGTGTTTACCCCGTGTCTCCTGTGACGTTGCACTCCATATGATTTTATGAAAATATATGTGTGAATGTAATATAACTGGAATGTTTCATGCAAAAGGTCTCTTAGTAAGGTATCATTACAAAGCTTATAATCTCCTAGCTGTATGAATGTATCATTCTTATAGCTGAAACTAGGACTATAAAATGTAACTCTGAACTCCTGTTGTAGTTATGCAAAGTGTGGGCCATTAATGTTAGCTTAGAATCTTGATGGCTCCCATCAACTCGGACATTTGCTCTGTTTGCTTCAAGCCTGCCTGTGAGTCAGGCCGGGAAGAAGGGGTCTCTCAGGACATGTGACCATGTCGCCTGGTACTGGAATCCATCTTAAACCTGGGGCTTTTCCATTTAGAAGGAGAGGGGACCAAAGGGAAAAAAGATTCACGCCTTGTGCCAAAGGTATATAAAGGGGTGGAACAGAACAAAGGGGGCTGCAATCAGGAGAAACCCGCTAGCCACCACCTGAGCTGGGACAAGGACTGTACCGGGGAAAGGATTGGGCCCAGACTAGAAAGGAGTCTAGTCTGTGAAAGAAGCTTATTGGAACATCTCAGAGGGTGAGATTATCATCCGTATTCAGTTGCCGACTGTGTTAGGTTTAGCTTTGTGTGTTTTTGCTTTATTTTCCTTGGTAATTTACTTTGTTCTGGTTCCAAGTAATAACAGACACTTGAATTCTACTTTTTATATTTAATAAAATCGCTTTTGCTTATTAATGAACCCAGAGCAAGTAATTGGTACCTGGGGGAGCAAACAGCTGTGCATATCTCTCTGTCAGTGTTACAGAGGGTGGATACTTTATGAATTTCCCCTGTATAAGCTTTATACAGAGTAAAACGGATTTGTTTGGGGTTTGGATCCCATTGAGAACTGGGTATCTGGGTGCTGGAGATAGGAGCACCTCTTAAAGTGTTTTCAGATCAGTCTTCAGCTTCTGGGGGCTGTGGTTCAGACCTGGGTCTGTGTTGCAGCAGGCTGGCATGTCTGGCTCAACAAGACAGTACTGAAGTCCCAAGCTGGCAGGGAAAATGGACTCAGAGGTCATCTCAGCACATCAAGTGGCAGTTCCAAGGGGTTTCTGTGACCCAACCCGTCACATCCCCCTTCCCAGCTCTGACACCACAGACCATTTACCTTGTGTCTCCCTGACCATCTGTGACGCCAAAGAGCATTTACCCCGTGTGCCCCTTCCCAGCTCTGACACCGCAGAACCTTGCCTGTGTCCCTGTTCCTGTTCCCTCCACTTAGCAAACATGATTCCAATTTCCCTTCCCCCTCCTGTTTGACCCCAGTTTATATAGTAATATTCTCAGCTACACCTAGCACAATTAATTGTACAGAAGAGAGAAACAATTAGAAAACCAGACACATAAACAACAGGAAAGTGGGGGCCATAAAGCTAGAACAATACAGAAATGAGGGTTTCACAGCGGGAGCCATTGATAAGTGATTTCTTGCCAGACCGGATGCTGTCAAACTAGGTTTTCTTTAACCATCTTAAGATCTGTATCTTTATCTGGTGGTGATGGGCGCTATCAGGACAGGATCATCTTCCTAACAGCCCAGTAGCACCTTATTTCAGTGTGACTGGTTTGGGATGTGAGGATGTGACCCTTCGCTTCCCAGCTTATGGCTGCCCCTGCTGCTTAGCCAAAGGCCTTAGCCCAGGGGTCCCCAACGCGGTGTTTGTGGGTGCCATGGTGACCGCCAGGGCATCTGTGTGCGCCCGCGTAGTGGCCGATGGGCAAGCATCTGCCGAAATGCCACTGAGAAGCAGCGTCATCAAGAGGCGTCACTGCCGAAATGCCACTGATTTTCGGCTTTATTTCAGCGGTGATGCCTCTTGATGCTGCTGCTTCTCGGCGGCATTTCAGCGGATGCTTGTCCACCGGCCACGGTCCTTGGTGGTTCATCATCCGGTGCCTGTCAGACGAAAAAGCTTGGGGACCACTGCCTTAGCCTAAGAACAAGTCCTCAGACTAGCCTAGTGAGAGAAGGCCCAGACACAGGCGGACTGAGATTTTGATTCTTTGTTTTCATACTCCTGTAAATAGCGAATTGATAAAAATACTTGTAAGTTCTTAAAGCATCGGCTTTACAGGCAGGCCTGAATATCTCTATTCTAACAGTGGGTTCTATCCCTTCCCCCCTTCTGTGTCTGTCTTGTCTATTTAGATTGTAAATTCTTCAGGGCATGGCCCAGCTACTATTCTTTGTACTTTGCCTAGCACAAGGGGGACCCGCTGTTAGTTGGCCCTTAGGCACTAAGGTAATGAAGATGATTTTATAATAATAACTTTCCTGTCACTTTGAGCCAAGGAAGCTGGCCTTGGGATATTACTGCTTAAAAATGTGCTGGGCTTAAAATGATGGAATATTTTTTTGTGACAAGTATCCCACAAATTCCACTGACATCCCTTCTTTTCTTTGCCCTGAATAGAGTTTCCAGTTTCCAAACCTAATGTCATTTTGCAGCTGGAACGAGGGGAAGAGCCGTGGGTCCCAGATCTCCAAGTCTCTGAGAAAGAAGTGCTCCTGAGAGCTGCCTGCACAGGTGAGGAAGTGGTTAAACCAACTCAAGAACTGTCTGTGAATACAGGAAACATTCGGGATGCCCTACAAAGACTTTGTGAGCTCTCCCAAGTTCAGGATTGTTCCCTGCAAAAATGGAATCATTATGGCAGATGTCACTCATGGCTTCCCACCTATCCTGACTAACAACTGGCAGCAGGTCCCTCCCCAATCTCGCTTTCCCCTTAGAGTTCTGGTGAGATGCAGACCAAAACTGATCCGTTCCTTTCTCCTCTGGGGAGGGGCTTTGGGAAAATCAGCTCCAGATAGGTTTGATCTCTCCCACACACATTTTGCTTTGTTCATCCCTTTTTCCATTCCTCTCTCTGAGATTTCCTTTCTCTCAGGCACAGGGAGTGACCTATGTCTCATTCTCTCTGTCTCCCATTAGGTGATGGGATGGTGCGTGAGAATGAGGAGGAGAAACCCCAGCAGGAAGATGCTGAGCAAGTAGAACCACATGGGACATTATCAGGAAGATCCAAAGGGAATGTTTCCGAGATTTGTGCACTCCCAGAAAAAGAAAAAGCCTCTGAGACTATGCAGAGGCCAGCAGAAAACTTCAGTAGCTTCTCAGACCTTATTACAAGTGAGAGAATCAACTTGGAAGACACACGCTACACATGCCATGAGTGCGGGTAACGGTTCAATTGGGGAGACACCTTATCAGACATCAGAGAATCCACATGGGTGAGAAACCTTATGGATGCTCTGAGTCAGGCCTGCACAACTTGTAAAGCAGCGACGGCCATATTACTCCAAAGAAAACAGCTGAGGGCCAAAAACCCCCAGCCCCGCAGAAACAACCCCACCCCCCGCACCACCTGGCCCTGTGGAAACAACCCCTCCTTCCCCAGTGCTGAAACAGCTGTGGGACAAAAAGGAAGGGGAGGGGATACTTTATTAAGAATTTTTCAATTAAATCAAACAATTTTTTTTATGAATCATGGAAAAATGAAAAACATCTTTTCCGTTGAAAGAAAACATTTGTACTTTTCATAATTACCTTGCAAATTGAATGAGAGAGATTACATCTCTTTTCGGTAACAAGCTTGTCGTATTCAGGGATAATATTTGACGTGGATATTTTCGTAATGTTTTCCAAATGGTCGTCAGTCAGAGAAGAACTTTGTTTTTATTCATGTTGGAAAATGTTCACGTATGTGCATGCTTCCAAAAATGCTGAACGTTTTCAGTGCAACTTCAATAAGATTCTTATATTTTTCATTGTTCAGACTTTTGTAGAAGTCCCGCAGGCTGCTTTCTCTGTGCTTATTTTGGTAAACTGCCCAACATTGAAGTTCAATAACCTTCAACTGCAAATCTAGTGGCACTTCCTCTGGATCCACAGAAAAAGGATCTTCAGTCCCCTTCAATTGGATGTTGTCTTCTTTGGATAAAGTAAGTCTTCTGTCAAATTCTTTAATCAAAAGATTAATGTGCTTTGCATATTTTTCTCCTAATTCGGCATGTTTGTGCTGAGGGATACACTGTGCACAAGTGACACATTTCACCTTTTGACAGCTGACTTCTGAAAAGTTTCAATTTCATTCTGAAAGCTTTCACTGCTGCACACAGTTGAAATAGAAGTTGATTTTTTTCCCTGAAGTTGTATGTTGAGGTCATTCAGGTGGCTGTAATAGCACAAAAGAAAAAGAGATCTTGAATCCAGGACTCATTTTCAAGCTCTGGGAATTTTATTGGCCCATTTTCTAGGAATTTTGCTACCTCCTCTTTCAAAGCAATGAAACGGCAGAGCACTCTTCCTCGACTCGACCACCTCACTTCTGTATGGTAGATCAAGTTGCTGCACTCAGTGGCTACCCCTTCAAGAAAGGCTCGAAATGTCCTATGTTTTAGTTCTCTAGAACAGATTTCGTTTACAATGGAAACTACCACTCACATTACAGGCTCAAATTTTAACACATTGCCACACAAAACCTGCTGGTGTAAATGCAGTGATGTTTGGTTATTTGTCTCCCGATAAATTCTTCAAGAAGACTAACTGCTCCAACATTTTTTCTGCACATTGCTGGAGCACCATCAGTACAAATGGCCACCAAGCTTGTGAAATCTAATCCCAACTTATCATTCATGCACTTTATCACTTCCCTGGAGATTTCTTTTCCGGTTATGCGACCCATCACGAAGCACATGCCAGCAAGTTCTTCTGTAACTTCAAAGTTTTTATCAGTACCTCTAATAAAAATAAGAAGTTGGGCGGTGTCTTTTAAATCGGTGCTTTCATCCATAACTAGGGAGTAAAAGCAGAATTCACTGACTCTCTGCTTTAACTGATCACTTAGATTGGTAGAAATGTCAGCTATTCTTCTCTGTACAGTCATGTGTGATAGACTGACATTCTCAAATATTCCTCTCTTTTCTGGACATAACTCAGATACAGCAATCAAGATACACTTTTTTTTTTAAAACTCGCCTTCTGAGAAGCATTTCCCAGCAGCAGCAATTTCCTTTGAAATTTGAAAGCTTCCTTTAGTAATTGTATCATTCTCAGTATGTAAGTATTTATTCGTCCATTCAGTGTTGAAAACGCTGAGTTCTGATTCTCTTTTTCTTTTCATTCATGGTAGCCATTACAAAGCTCAAGATTTTGTTGAATAAATTCACACACAAGGGAAACACTCAGTCACACACAAAGAGAAGAGATTTCTCACGGTGCATGGCACACTAGCAAGGCACTGATGGTATCTGGAGGCCTGTAGAGGGGGAAAGAAACGACGCGCATAGGGTGACCATTTCATAGCAGTAAAATAGGACCCACCCCCTCCCCGCTTTGCCCCACTGTCACACCCCTCTTCACCCCCCAGCCCCCTGCTGGCTTGCTGCGTCCTCTCAGTCAGTCCCCCACCCACCACTCGCCTCTTTTCACCTCCTCCCTCCCCTGCCAGAAACCCCCATCCCTGCCCCTAGAATCTCTGCTAGCTCACTGCTCGCCTCTTTGCCCACCCGCCCACCTCTGACTCGCCACCCCACCCCCACCCCGAAGTATAAACCCTCATTCGAAGACCCAGGGGTCACTATATTACTGCACACAGCAGTCAATCAATGCAGTTTTAGATAAATCTCTGCATTGTGCATTTTTGTATAACTTGTATATGATTTTGTATTGAACCTTGGTAATATGTTATAGCGAGCCCCTAAGGTAAAAGAAAAATGCCTTCTTGCTAGAAGTAGAATAAGATCTTCCCCCCACTTTGTAATCAATTGCCCTGTTGAATGAATGAGGTGTGAATGAGGAAGGCAGCACCTCCAGACAGCTGCAACCCTTGGAGAGGGGCTGGGAGCCAGATCAAGGATTCATATTACAACTAAGGCACAAATAGTCAACAACAAGGATGATTCACCACAGGAACAAGTTACCAAGGAAAGTGATGGATTCGCCATCTCCTGATGTCATTCAATGAAGACTAGATGCCTTTCTGGAATGTGTTTGCCCCCAAAAGTAGCTTGTGTCATACAGGAGGCCTGTGATACGCAGAGGGTCAGATTAGATGCTCTAATGGTCTCTTCTGGCCATAAAGTCGACTAATTTCTGAAAAACTGAGTGTAGCATTGGGAGCAGCGTCTGATGTTTTCCTGTCTAGCCGGCTTGCTGCCTAGAACGAACGCTCCTTGAGTGGGGTGATCCCCAGGGAGTAGCTCAAACCTCCAAAGTGCCTGGCCAGGGGCAGGACATTGGCACAGCAAGGGAGGGGTGTGGCAGTGACATCACAAAGGCCTTTTGCAGGACCTCAGCCTATTGGTCAAAGACTATTGGTGGGGAGGTGGTGACTTCACAGAGAGATGCTGACATCAGCCAGGCAGGACAGGGGCGAGGGGCCAGGGAAACCTCAGAGACCCCTGTGGCTTTGCTTCAGCAAGTCTCCTTCTCCAGGTCTCTCTTTGAGGACTGAGAGAGTATTCGGGTTCACGGACGTGAGCGCCAGGAGGAACCTCTTTCGAGTTTTCTCCTTCCCTTTTAGTGATTTTACTAGAAAACAGCCGTCCCTGTTTAGAAGGTAAGAGCCTCCTGGAGGTTTGAAACCTGTTCAGTCTGATCCATCTGGTGACAGTTGAATTCTGGGCATGGAAAACTCGAGCTTAAGGAGGCAGAATTTTATTGCGCACCTGGGATTCTGTCCCTTAGAATCACTGGGGACATTGGGGTTTGTCCTTTTTGCTTCATCTTTTCCTCCATCCATCCCTCCTTCGTTTCTCTTTGTCTTTTTTGCTTCTTTTGTCCTTTCTCCTGTTCCCCTCCCAACAGCAGGAGAGGGGTGTGTGTGTGTGTGTGTGTGTGTGTGTGTGTGTGTGTGTGTGTGTGTGTGTGTGTGTTGCGGGGGAGGGCTCTGCAGCTCCCACTGTGGGAGGTCCACTGAAAAATGTGGGGCTGAAATAGAGCTCGGGCAGTGATCCCCCCCAGTGACCTGGGCCATCCTTTGGGCTCTCTGGTGAGAACCCTCAGCCTCCCGTCCTCAGTCTCTCCCCTGATTGGCTGAGCAGGGGGTTATTGACAGGGACGAGAGTCAGGTCCTTGTTCTCTTTTAAGACCAAGGAAATAAGTCAGAACCAGTTCTATGTTTGATGAATTTTGCTGCTGCTCTGCATTGTCTCTGAGCAGTTCACGATTCTCTCTAACCTTGCAGTTCTCCTCAAATACTCGCTGAATAATTACTGTCACTGTTGTTGGTCTGGAGCTCATCTGAGAGCACTTTATTCAGGTCATTCAGTGTCTGAAATTCAAGATCCGATGGTTAGTTTGAAAATCAGGGCTCTTGGGTCCTATTCCCAACTCTGCCACTGACTGGCTGTGTGACCTCAGACAACTCAATTCTCCTTTTTCAGCCTCAGCTTCTCCCTCTTTCAAGTAGGGATAATAATGATCTGCTCCTACCTACCTCACAGTGTGTGGAGGCAGGGTTGGCTCTACGTTTTTTGCTGCCCTAAGCAAAAAAAATTTTGGCTGCCCCCATCCCAGCCCTGGGCTCCCCCTCACACCCTCCTGCTGCCCAAACCCTGGGCTCCCCCCAACCTGCACCCACTGCCGCCGCAGCTCTGGGCCCCCCCACACCTGCATCCCCCTGCCACCCCACCCCTGGGCTCTTCCCCCCCCGCAACCCACACCCCCTGCCATTCCAGCCCTGGGCTCCCCCCCACATCCTGTGCTGCCCCAGATCTGGGCTCTCCCCTTCCCCCCCACCAATGCTCCCCAACCCACACACTCCCTGCCGCCCCAGGCCTGGGTGCTCCCCCCCACCTGCACCCTCCTTCCACCCCAGCCCTGGGTCACTGGTAACTCGCTCCCAGGATGGGTCATTCAGCAGGAATTTTGGATGTGCACAGAACACAGACAGGACTGGTTCCCATATGGTTACAGAACTGCAGTAAAATGGAACAATTTTCAGCTTGTGTGATTGGAGGATACCTGGATGCATATTATAAGACTGTCCTCCATAAATGAGGAAAAGTTGAGGTGCCTTTATTATTCTTTGTTTCTATGGGGAATTTGCCAGTGCAATATCACTGTCTTCCTTTCAAACAAACAAAACTAGAAAAAAATGGCAATGGCTGTTGAAAATAGCAATTCCAGTCCTAATAACCCCTGGGAAGCATTTCTTGCTCAATTTTATCCTACTTTTTGTACAGCAAATAACAGTGGATCAGTATATTTGATTTGGGAGAAATGAAGTAACAGCTGCCCAAATTGAGCTTGAGCACTCCTGAATTTTGAGGTGTTCAGATCTGGAAGGCAGGTGCTAGATTCTCTTTCTGAACATTAGCTAAATCTGGAAAGGAAAAGTCAATTTCTGCTTCCATGACTCAGAAGGGGAAATCCTCCTACGTGCCTGGTACTGTATCTAGATGTAAGTGGGGGAATGGTCCTGCTATTGTGGGGAACTTTCCTGGCTTCTGCACTACCCTGGTGAAGTGGGCTGGCAAAAGGATCTGAGTCCTCGCTCCCACTTCCTTTACCCAGAGGCCTCCCTGCCCTTGAGGACTCCCCTTCCACTCTCCTGTCTGGCAGAGTCCTCGTAACCCCAACAAGGCTGAGACCAGGATTCCTGGGGGGGCTCGACCCCCAACCCTGCTGTGGTCACCCGGGACAGGGGCTAGGGTGTCCCTCTCTTTGCACTGCGCACCTCCCTGACCCACTGATCACATCATACAATTTAAAGCAAATACAAGTTATTTAATTAACAATAAAATTTAAAAAATAAGAAAAAATGGGAAAGGTTAAAGGAAAACACATCACCCCGCTCTGTGGCAGGGACCATCACAAAAAGTGTCTCTGGACATCAGGGCACTTCACAGTCTGTTCCTTGTAGGTCCCAGGCCGCCTCCTCAGGCCCTGGCTGTGCTGCAGGGACGCTGCAGGTTGGACACTTGCTCTGGCGGTGGCCACACACTCTCAGGCTCTGGGTGGCAGGACCCTTCTCCCCAGCATCACCCCCGCCCTGTCAGGGTTACGATCCCCCTCCAAGTCTGGCCTGCAGGGCCTCTTGGCTGAGGCGTCTCCCTGTGCTGGGCCCACTGCCCAGGGTCCCCCTCGCTCTCCCCAGCTGCTCACCGCACCCAGCTCCGGACTGCTCCAGCTCCACTCTGCCTCAGCACTGCTGCTGCTGCCGCTCTGCCTTCAGCTCCCTGGGCTGCTTGTCTGGCCTCTCTGGCTCCAGTTGTTACAGCTCTGCTCCCAGGGCAGGGCTGCTCTCTCTGGGCTGTGCTCTGGCTTTGGGGCTGCAGCTCTGCTACCATCAGCTCAGCTTGGGCCCCCTGCTCTCTCCTTAGCTCGGCCCCACTCCATGTGACTCAGACAATTCCAGCTCACAGGGAGGACGGGACCCCCCTGGCCTCCTGACTCCTTGAATAGCCTGCCCGCCCTGTCAATCAGGCTGACCTGGAGCACTGGTCTCTCCACATTGTTCCTGGGGACTGTCAGTCTCAGGCTCCTGATTTCCCATCGACCCCTCCCTTTTTAGTGCTGGGAGCTAGCAACCAAATACCCCCCTGAATGTTAGTAAGGGGGCAATAGTCCCCTTACATAAAGCATCTAAATCCCCTGGGCACAGCTCGCCAGGGCACAGCTTGGGAGCTGCACTGGGAATAGATCTTGCAAGAAATCCCTTCCCCCCTCTGCTAGCTTGTGTTTTGTTACAGCCCTGGAAATAATCCCGCTGCCTGCACGTGTTCCGCAGAGAACAGAGGAGCAAATTCTCTCCCTGTTCCCCCTTCCACAGCCATTAAAGGAAGGAATAAACCCCCTGCAGCGCCCTGCCCCACAGAGTCCCCCCTGTAAGGAGAGAGATGTGCAGTGACTAGGGCTCCAGCTCAGCGTCACCAGGTTTATATAACTTTTGGTGATGCCCAGAACTGGTTCAAGTCCTGCCCGTCCTTCCTCGCCCCCCTCAAAGCTGTGGGAGGGAGTTTGGGTACATGAGGTGCAGGCTCTGGGCTGGGCAGGGGGTTGGGGTGCAGGGGAGGCGGGGGGTGGACCCTGGGAGGGAGTTTGGATGTGGGCTCTGGGCTGGGGCAGGGAGTTGGGGGGCGCTCTGGGAGGGAGTTTGGGTGTGGGCGGGGTGTGGGATCTGGGCTGTGGCAGAGGGTTGGGGTGTGGCACCTATCTTGGGCAGCTCCCGAAAGTGACCCACACCCCCATCTGGCAGCAACTCCTACATGGAGGAGGCCCGGGGGGCGTGGGTCTCCTGGCACCACTGCCCACTGGCACCACCCCTGCAGCTCCCATTGCCGCAGTTCCAATGGCAGAGTTGGCACTTGGGGTGGGGGCAGCGTGCGAGAGACACACCCCACGGGGACCGCAGGGATGTGCCAGATGCTTCTGGGAGTGGTGCGCCGTGCGGAGCGAGGGTGGGCAGGAATCCACTTTAGTCCTGCTGTGCTTCCGGTAGTGGTGGCAGGAGCCCCCACACCCTTTCAAATCGCCCGGGGCCAGCTGCTCAGGCTTTCTGACTTCTTGATGGGGAAGCAAAGGGAAGGCACATGTGCCCCTCATGAGCAGTTCTGGGGAGTCTTTTTGGGGCTCCTGGAGTAGGCAGCAGAGAGGTGCAGCCCCACCACCAAGTCTGTTTCACTGGAGTAGAGTGGGGGCTGCAGGGTGATCTCCCACCTCCGTGCTCCCCCCTGCAATGCTGGAGCCTCCACACTTATTTATTGACAAATAAAATTTGCAGAATTTTAAAATATTGTGCACAGAATTTTTTTGGTGCAGAATCTCCTCAGGAGTGAGACTGACTCAGGGAACCTCCTTGGATTGTCACTGCTTGGTTAACCACTCAGCCACCACACCAATGCACAGAGAGTGCCAAGCCCCACCGCTATGTGGGGCTGGGGGCTGGGCTCGGGTCATACACATTCAGACTGTGCGCTCCCCCAGCTACAAACCGCTGCTGATTTCCCAGTTAGGACATTAGCCGTTACTGACAAGGTTTGTCTGTGTTTTTTTTTTTTTATCTCATTGTTAGGTGTAAGAAGTATAAACTGTTCAATATGTTCAATTAGTTGGTTAATAAGATGTTTATGAAGTAAATCACTGGCTTTAAAATAAGATCCAATCTGGAGCATATGAACTATTGACCCCTGGACTCCATCTCTGAGAGGGGACTTGTTTACCATCAGGGGACAGGCTCAAACCAGTCCAAACCGGTTTTTCCCGCCAAAACCAGCCCTCAGCGTTCCATCTCCTCAGCACTTTTCCCGCCACAGAAGTGATATAAGGACGTGCTCAGCGCCTGCGCGGGGCCGTCCCCCCCAGCGACGGCCCCTCCACGGTCGGGTCTTCCCAGTGCTCCCGAGCCGGAGAGTGACGAACCCCCTCGGTCCCGCCGTGAGACTGAGGAACAGGAGGCCTGTCACCCCCATTCCTGCCGTCCTGCATCCCTGGTGTCCAGCCTCCCACGGAGCCCCCCGGGGAGTGAGAGACCCCGGGGGGGGGGCACTGGGGCTGGGCAGGAAAGTGACTCTGCCCCGGGGAACCTGGGAGAAGCCTCAGAGCTGCCTCAGCCCCAGTGGGATTTGGGGGGCAGAGACTGGGGCCTGGCGGGGGGGGATCCCCTGTGGTGTGGGGGGAGATGGGGGGTGTCAGGCAGGGAGGGGAGAAGCTGGAGTTGTAGGAGGGGGAAGGTCAGTGGGACGCGGGGGGGGGGTTGAACTGTCTCTGTGCAGCCAGGAAATTCCCGGGGGGGGGGAAGTGGCGGGCGGGCGAAGCGGGGAGGAGGGTTAATTGGATCCTGTCCCTGTTTGTGCCACTTGCCTCTCGCCCCCGATACAAATTCTCTCTAGTTCTGCCCCTTTTCTCTCTCAGTATCTCACACGGGCTATAAAATCTGGGGCGATTTCCCCCCATCCCCTCCAATGAGCCGCTCTCCCGTCTCCCCCGATTTCCCCCGTTCTCCCCATGAGTTTCAAACATCAGTTTAAAATCTTCTCTAGTGAGGGGCATTTTCCCCCCCATTTTATCTGCCGCGATTTGTCCTTGTTCAGGTGGGAAATTGTTGCCCTGAGTCATTCCCCAGCACATGGCTGCCCCTGGGGTGGGGGTGGGATGGCTCAGTGGTTGGAGCACTGGCCTGCTAAACCCAGGGCTGGGAGCTGACTCCTTGCGGGGGCCATTTGGGGATTTAGTTGGGGATTGGCCCTGCTTTGAGCAGTGGGTTGGACTAGACACCTCCTGAGGTCCCTTCCAGCCCTGATATTCTAGGAGGTGCCGGGTCTCTGCCAGGGCAGGGAAGGGGGCAGTGGGAGCTGGAACCGGGTCGCTTGGATGGGCTCTGGCAGGGAAGGTGCAATTCCTCCTCCCGGCCAGCTGGGGGCGCTGCGCTGCGGGAGCCACGTGAGCTGCCTCCTGGCCCTGCTGCTGCTCCTGCTCTTTGGAGCTCTGGCCCTGGGGCTCCTGCTGCTGCCTGGTGGGTGCCCGGCTGCCTCCTGCTGCTCCCAGCCCCCCCCCCCATGTGAGTGTCTGCGCCCCTCCCCCGCCCAGAGCCCCCTGCCTGCACCCCCCTGCCGCAGCCAGCCCCTGTCACCCTCCCCCAGCCCCTGTCTGCACCCCCTGCCCTGCCACCCCCATTGCACCCCCTGCCCTGCCCCTGTCTGCACCCCCTGCCCTGCCACCCCCATTGCACCCCCTGCCCCCAGCCCCTGTCTGCACCCCCTGCCCTGCCACCCCCATTGTACCCCCTGCCCCCAGCCCCTGTCTGCACCCCCTGCCCTGCCCACCCCCCATTGCACCCCCTGCCCTGCCACCCCCCATTGCACCCCCTGCCCCCAGCCCCTGTCTGCACCCCCTGCCCCAGCCCCCTGTCTGCACCCCCTGCCCTGCCACCCCCCAATGCACCCCCTGCCCCCAGCCCCTATCTGCACCCCCTGCCCTGCCCCCCCATTGCACCCCCTGCCCTGCCCCGAGCCCCTGTCTGCACCCCCTGCCCCGCCACCCCCCATTGCACCCCCTGCCCCCAGCCCCTGTCTGCACCCCCTGCCCTGCCACCCCCCATTGCACCCCCTGACCCCAGCCCCCTGTCTGCACCCCCTGCCCTGCCACCCCATTGCACCCTCTGCCCTGCCACCCCCCATTGCACCCCCAGCCCCGTGTCTGCACCCCCTGCCCTGCCACCCCCATTGCACCCCCTGCCCCCAGCCCCCTTTCTGCACCCCCTGCCCCCA
>NW_025423070.1:0-11932 GCF_020497125.1 Mauremys mutica
GATTTTGTCCCTTACAATCACTGGGGACATTAGGGTTTGTCCTTTTTGTTTCACCTTTTCCTCCATCCATCCCTTCCTCCTTTCTCTTTGTCTCTTGCTTCTTTTGTCCTTTCTCCTGTTCCCCTCCCAACAGCAGGAGCGGTGTGTGTGTGTGTGTGTGTGTTGCGGGGGAGTGCTCTGCAGCTCCCACTCTGGGAGGTCCACCCAAAAATGTGGGGCTGAAATAGTGCTCGGGCAGTGAGCCCCACCGGTGACCTGGGCCATCCTTTGGGCTCTCTGGTGAGAACCCTCAGCCTCCCGTCCTCAGTCTCTACCCTGATTGGCTGAGCACAGGGACGGCTCTAGGATTTTGACCGCCCCAAGCAGGCCGGCGCGCCGCAGGGGGGCGTGCTGCCAGTCGCCGGTCCCGGGGCTCCGGTGGACCTCCCGCAGGCATGACTGTGAAAGGTCCGCCGGAGCCGCCTGCCGCCCTGCCGGCAAAATGCTACCCCAAGTGCGCGCTTGGCGCGCTGGGGTCTGGAGCCAGCCCTTGCTGAGCAGGGGGTTATTGACAGGGAGGAGACTCGGGCCCTTGTTGTTCTCTTTTAAGACCAAGGAAATAAGTCATAACCAGTCATATGTTTGATAAATTTTGCTGCTTCTCTGCATTAATTGTCTCTGAGCAGTTCATGATTCTCTCTAACATTGCAGTTCTCCTAAAATACTTGCTGAATAATTACTGTGCACTGTTGTTGGTCTGGAGCTCATCTGAGAGCACTTTATTCAGGTCATTCAGTGTCTGAAATTCAAGATCTGATGGTTAGTTTGAAAATCAGGGCTCTTGGGTCCTATTCCCAACTCTGCCACTGACTGGCTGTGTGATCTAAGACAAGTCAATTCTCCTTTCTCAGCCTTAGCTTCTCCCTCCTTGAAAGAGGGAGGATAATGAGCCGCTCCTACCTACCTAAACACACACACACTTCCCTAACACACACACTGTCTCTCCGCACACACAAACAGTCTCCACACTGCAGTTGAAAGGCAGCTGGCAATCTAGTAGGATGCCCATGGAACATTACACCATGGGACCAGCTCATGCTGCTGTCTCTGTGCATCGGTGACCCTCACGGGCCAGCTTGAGTAAGGGACTGTTGGCCCCTTACTAAAACTTAGTGTGGGTTTTGGTTGGCTAGTTCCCAGCACCAATAGAAGGGGGAAGGGCCAATGGGAAATCAGGACCCTGAGACTGACAGCCCCCAGGGGCAATGGGGAGAGGCCAAAGCTCCAAGTTAGCCGCACTGACAGGCCAGGCAGTGTAATGAGGGAGTCACCAGGCCAGGGGGTCCCATCCTCCGTGGGAGCTGGAACTGCCTGGGCCAGAGTGGGGCAGAGCTAAGGAGAGAGCAGGAGCCCGAGAAGAGCCGGGGAGCAGAGCTGCACCAGCCGGGGAGAACCAGAGCAGATCTGTGCTGGGAGCCGAGCCGCAGCAGCACGAGCCGTAGAAGCTGCCCAGGGAGCAGGTCTGTGCTGGGAGAAGAGCTGCAGCAAGCAGAGCCAGAGGAGCAGCCCAGGGAGCTGGAGGCAGAGCCGCAGCAGCACTGGGGCTGGAGGTGGGTGCAGTGAGCAGCGTGGGAGGGACCCTGGGCAGAAGGCCCAGCAGAAGGAGATGCCACCCGTCAAGAGATCTTGCAGGCCAGACTTTTGGGGGTGGGGGGATCATATCCCCTACATGGGGGCTGACACTGGGAACAAGGGGCCTGTCACCTAGAGCATGTGGCCACTGCCAGAGCAAGTGTCCAGCCCGTGGTGTCCCTGCAGCACAGCCAGGGCCTGGGAAGGAGCCTGGGACATGTGAGGGAGAGACTGTGACCTGCCCTGACCCTCCAGAGACGCTGGTTGTGATCTCCCTGCGCCACAGAACAGGGTGACGTGTTTTCCTTTCCCATCTTTCCTTGTGTTTTACATTGATTGCTGGGTAATAAATGGTGTTTGCTTGTATCACATGCAATGAGGAGTGGGTCAGGGAAGTGCCCAGAGTGGAGACACTGTAGCCCCCGTTCAAGTGATCATGACAAGATTGGGGGTCATCAAACCCCCCAGGATTCCTGGGCCCAGCCTTGTTGGGGTCACGAGGTCTCTGCCACACAGGAGAGTAGAAAGAGCATCCTTCGGATCAGGCAGCCTCTGGGTAAGGGGGTGGGGACTCAGATCCTTCCGCCAGCCACTTGCACCAGGGTTGTGTATAAACCAGGAAAGTTCCCCACAATAGCCGGACCTGAACCCCCTGTACACTTGTGCTCTGTCCTCATTGCTTCTCTGTCTCTCTTCCCCTCATCTCTGCTGCTCCCCCTCTGGGCTTTCTCAGCACCTGGCCCCACAGCGCTTCCTGCCAGCCAGAGACTGTGTGTCCTAGGCCTGCTCCTGTGGATGTGGCCTCTCTCCTGCTTCCTGAGGAAAGGAACCTTTCCAGGAAATGGCCACAGCTTCTGGGAATCCGCATGTGGCTGGTGGACAGCACCAGGAATCATTTGGCTCCTGGCACACAAGGCAACTTAAAAGCTGAGCGCCCAGACAGGGGCTTGAACCCTGGACCCTCAGATTAAGAGCCTGATGCTCTACCAACTGAGCTACCTGGGCTTCTTGAGAACATCTTCACTGTTCAGCACATGAGCGAGCAGGCCGGCAAATGAGAGGCAAAAAAAGTCCCCAGAACCCCTCCTCTTTTTCTACACAGCCACTGCCTGTCAGCAGGATTCCTCCTCCTCCTCCCTCCTGTGCCTCAGTGCGACTAAATCTCCACACCTAGACAGCCGGTCCATCCGCTGCACCCCAATTCCCCATGCCTGAGCCTCCCTGCCAAAACCCTGCACCTGGCTCCAGAGAATTAAGTCTCACGTGTCGCTGGGAACTTGACTTCTTGTGCCCAGAGAGTCTCAGCCCCCCTCAGCAGATGACCTGAGATACACAATGTCCATCTTTTCCAAAGAAGGGCTTGGAGGGGTTTTTCTCATGTTACCATGTGGCCTAATGGATAAGGTGTCTGAGTGTGGATCGGAAGACTGAGGTTTCGAGTCCCTTGGTGGTTGTGTTTCTGCAGTTTCACTGTTGTGCTGAACGTCCTGCTCCCTTCAGGGCTGGAGCCTCTTCTTGGCCGCTCAGGCCAATGCTCTGGCTTTAGCTAGAGCCCCGGGAAGGAGTTGGGGGTTGGGCATCACAAAGGCTGGGGCATAAGCCCCAGGTGCTTCCAGTCTCGCCTTTGCCCTTCCTGACTTGCCAAAGAAAATGGGCGGCTGCCCGGGCTAGCATGTGCGCCTGTCCCTGTGCTGGAGGGTACTTGCTACATAGCGTCTTCAGAGCCTGGGTGTTTCTCTGCTTCTCGCCAGCTCGGAAAAGCCTCTTGGGGTTAAATCTCCTGCCCCACTGCCAAAGTGAGCACCGTGAGTGGGACCAGTCAGAGGCCCCACCATGGGGCTGGCCCTGCTTTCCTACCATCTTGTGATGTTGGCCACAGAGCATCAGCAGCCGCCCTGCATGCTGGTGACCTTCAGTGGGTGTTTCTCATAGGACCTAATCACATCAGCCACGCCATCAGGGGCTCGTACACCTGCACATCTACCAACGTGATATATGCCATCATGTGCCAGCAATGCCCCTCTGCCATGTACATTGGCCAAACCGGACAGTCTCTACACAAAAGAATAAATGGACACAAATCTGACATCAGGAATCATAACATTCAAAAACCAGTGGGAGAACACTTCAACCTCTCTAACCACTCAGTGACAGACTTAAAGGTGGCGGTTTTGCAACAAAAAAACTTCAAAAACAGACTCCAAAGAGAAACTGCTGAACTTGAATTAATATGCAAATTAGAAACAATTAACACTGGCCTAAACAGAGACTGGGAATGGTTGGGTCATTACACTAATTGAATCTATTTCCCTATGTTAAGTTCTCCTCACACCTTCTATGGGCCATCTTATTATCACTTCAAAAAGTTTTTTTTCCTCCTGCTGATGATAGCTCATCTCAATTGATTAGACTTTTCCTGTTGGTATGCATACTTCCACCTTTTCATGTTCTCTGTATGTATAAATATCTCCTGTCTGTATGTTCCATTCTATGCATCCAAAGAAGTGAGCTGTAGCTCACGAAAGCTTATGCTAAAATAAATTTGTTAGTCTTTAAGGTGCCACAAGTACTCCTGTTCTTTTTGCTAAATTTTAGTGTTGAAACCCAAACCCCAGCCCATTTGACTTTGGAACCTCTGTCCCCTGCCTAGCAAGTGCTATTGAATTGAGGGTGAGTCCCTCAATCGGGGTCTGCCAAGCACAGTAGTGCTGCCCTCGATTCACACAACAAGGATAACAACCCTTTATTTCTCCTGCCCCTGTAACATGGAGACTGGGAATCCAACACCAGACAAAAGTGATCATTTCGGCAAGCAACCCAACCTATTTCCAACATACTGTAAAATGCACATGCAGACTCATACACGAAACCTTGCAAGAAAATGTTCCTGAGGGGGCCTGAAGCACCTGCTGCTGGAGGGAAGGAGGGAGCTGTGGGTTGGGATTGAGGAGCAGCATGAGGAGGGAGGACCTGTGGGTTGGGATTGAGGGGCACTGGGAATAGGAGGGGGCTGTGGGTTGGGACAGAGGAGAAGGGTGAAGAGGAGCAGGCTCTGATTGGCAGTGAGGAGCAGTGAGCATAGGAGGGACTGAGGGTTGGGTCTGAGGGGCACTGGGAAAAGAGGGGACATGGGTTTGGGCTGAAGAGCATCTTCATTTGGGGATCCAGCAGGACAGGGGAAGGCAGCAGGTGATTCTAATTCCTTAGGGATATTCTATGTGTTTGTATGTGTGTGTGTGTGTGTGCAGGGAAGGAACATGCTCTATGCCCAGAGGCCTTTATTCCTCCAGGCTGCAAGGACAGAGGGGCTGTCAGGAAGTTGCCCCTTCAAACCCCCCCCCCCCCCAAAAAGGGCCTTCTGAGGAAAGGGAAAATCCTGCAGAGAAAAAGTAACAAAAAGAGGACCGTGGGGCGGCATTTTCCGAGGAGGGTGGCAGGAGGGTCCGGCGGACCTCCGGCAGGCTTGCCTGCGGAAGCTCCACTGGAGCCGCGGGACCAGCGCACCCTCTGCAGGCACGTCCCCCCAGAGCCGCGGGACCGGCACCCGGCAGCGCACCCCCTGCGGCATGCCGCCCTGCTTGGGGCGGCCGGATTACTAGAGCCGCCCCTGGTCGCCACTTCCTCTGCTGTCACCTGCCTGTCTCCTGCAGCCTCTGCGCTGCCACCTAGTGGGGGAACCTCGCTACAAGTGCAGCCTGGGCAGCCTCTGTCATTGCAACACCATGGGCAGGGCGTGAACCACCAGCTGGGGGAGCCTAACACCCTGCCCCGCCCCTTCCACCTGAGGCCCCGCCCCTTCTGCAAACACCCCTGTGCCCAGCATACACCAGCCCTTAGATCCCTCTTGGTATTTCAATGCAGGCACTGACCTGTGAGAGGAAAACATCAGCTCACAAACACAGAGACTGAATTTCCCACATTTAATCTCGCTGCACTTTCCAGAAAGTCACAAAATTCATTTAGTTCTTGCTAGGACAGAGAAAAAATAAGTGACACTAAGTTTTTGGCTCAGTTAAATAAAATTAAGAATTTAATTAACATAGTAAAAATATGTCCTGATTCCGCTAAATAACACCATAACATGAAATAAGAAGAGACAAATCTTGTCAGTGATGACTAATTTTGCAAATGACCTTCCCATTATTAATTGCCACACCACCCCCATTGGAGGTCTGGGCACCTCCAGTGTCACTGCTCTGCATTCACCTTCCCCTTAGAATTGTTCTCGGACATTCCCAAATTTGGAAAATTGTGCAGTTCAGAATGTGAATAGTGACCCCGGCTCCTTCCTGCACCTGCTCTACATTGCTCCACAGCAGCTTCTCCCCCTGCAGAGTCACCCCAGCACTGCAGTGCAGCCACCCAGGGTTTTGCAAAAATTAATAATACAGAGTTTGGAGGAAAGTAAACATTTTTGAGTTGTGGAAATAGCAAAAGGCAACAGTTGTGGTGTTACAAGAAGGGCAGTTTTTGGTTTAATAATAAAACCCAGTTATATAAATGTAACTGTATGTGCAGCTCTGTGCACTCATGTTGGATGGAAGCTTAGTAATTAAATTATACAAGAGGGTCAGGTAAAGTGGCTGCTACCACCACTGTGTTTTGTCCCAAGAAGCATTTATAGACATTCTGAGGGGAAATGGGCCCTTTGCCCACAGAAATGGTCTATAGGGGACGGCTGCAGGCAGCAGGCGGAGAGATAATCTCATCAAAATGATTTGACTCCTGGGTAATGTAAGCAAAATCACTAAAGGAATGTCTTCGGTTTCTATTGGCACTTAACTTGCCTGCCCCTGGCTGTCTCTGGTTGTACAAGATGGACGTGTAATCGGGGTACAGTTGTGTAAAAAAAAATTATTGCAGTGCAAGGGATGTTAGACAAAACAAAATGTTGTGTGTAATTGTGTAAGGTTTTAAAAACCTAAAGTGAGACTTATGGTTTGTAACATAATGTTATGAAGATTAAACTATGGAAGGAATGTGCGTTTTCCCAGGACGTGTGCAGTGTATATTGAAGAAGGGGTAAAAGAAATGCAAACAAAACATGGTACTTAATTCAAACCCTATTAGGGCTCCAAAGGGAGCCACAATAGGTTGTGGGTTTTTTTTCAGATCTGTGTGTTATGAAGCAGAAGATGAAAGTGGAAAGTAATCAGAACTCCGGTGGAAGTTGATTGTGTCTCTGAGCTGCTGATGGCTTTGGATCCAAAAGCAACCCCGAAAGCCGGGGTGAATGCAAATGACCTAGCTGATGGGGGAAGGAGACAACTGCCCATCAGTGGCAGCACAAAGGAGTTGCAAATAATAAATACATCTGGTCAGCAAAGAAGCTACTGGAAGACTCAGACTGTGGCCCTCCAGGAAAGGGAGGTGAAAAAACAAGTCAAGCCTGAAAATAAGGGGGACAGGTTAACCCTAAGGAGTGTGTGTGTGTATGTACAGTGCTAAAGCTAAATCTAAAGCTGTCTCTCAGCTATTACCTGAGGATAAACTTAAAGCTTGGTACAGCAGAGAAACTATTGCAAATTGGGTCTGTTGTACAAGAGGGGAAACTGAGGCACACCACCTCATGAATTTCATAAATGACCAGCGAGTGGGGTAATTCACTATCTGACTATAGAACTAAATAAGGACAGCCTGGAGGTAATTCTTCTGTTTTTCCTGCAATCAGCAAGGAAATTTGTAAAAGGAAGTGGTATTATTATTATTAAGCACTTATCTGTCCCCACCGGGGGTGTGTGTGTGGAAATTGTTTCTTTTGTTTCTAAGACACTCTACAAACAAGCTGGTGCCAGCAAAAGACACACCCAGAATACCATGAATCTATGTTTTGTGTTGTTTGTCTGTGGTGTTTGTCTTGTTGTTAGCATTGTTGTGTTTCAATGAACAGAAAACCTCATGACATGGGTGAGGATGGCTTCAAAAGGCTGACCTGGGGGAAGATGTGTATGGAAATTCAAAATGCTCGACTAGGAGGCCAGCACCTGTGTAATAGCTACCGTGGTATCTGGAAGTGAATCGGCAGCTAAGGTGGGCCTCACAAGCTGTATGGGAATAATGAGAAGGGGATTTGCTCGCTGGGAATCAATGGATGGGTGTGTAAAATGGTGTAAATCCAGAGAAGATGTTTGAATGTGCCCCTCCCTGATGGCCGCAGAGGAGCACACCCAATGGCCCGTGGCAAGGGGTGGACAATTGGGTGTACTGTGTACGAGGTGTTTTGCTGGAAATGTACATATTACTGGGGGCACAATTACACCAGCCCCTAACCAAATTCCACACTACACAGTGCTCTCTGGGCTTTGGCACACAGATAGATCTGTGAATCTTACTGCTGTGAATAATCGAACCAGCGCATACAGCCTGATTCCACACCACGTGGTTAAGTTGGTTTGGACAATAACCCATTTCCTTGTGGACATTCAATGGACTAATGATATGGACAAAAGCACGAAAACCTGCAGCGGCAGCGTATTGCAACTGCCAGCAACTGGACACGTTAAGAGC
This sequence comes from Mauremys mutica, assembly GCF_020497125.1. Lineage (NCBI taxonomy): Eukaryota > Metazoa > Chordata > Testudines > Geoemydidae > Mauremys > Mauremys mutica. Next base: position 8,119 of record NW_025423070.1, read on the forward strand.
TTGACCCCGTCGAAGGAGGAGAGGAGGTGTTTCGGTGGTGGCCAGGATGTTGGACCATGCTGCAGTGCTCAGGTCTCTCGGTGTTGCTGTGGATTATTACAGCGGCTGGTGTATTGCTAAGTATACTTGTGTTACATTGCCTATGGAAATAACCAAGAAGTAATGGAGTAAGCCCCTCCCCCCTGTACTAGACAACCTGGACCCAACTATAGTGGGAAGTCAGGAACACTAATTGGAACAGGTGTGGCAGCCCCGTACGAGAGAAGGTGCAGGGCACTGTACTACGCACGGGGCAGTGAGACAAATGGAATATCAACACCTTCCACCTTGATGCCTGGCCCGATCAGGAAATGTGTCACCATATGTCCTATGTTTTGCTAAGGGGGAGAATGGGAACAGGGCCACAGGCAAGGCTCTGTGGTGTCAGGGCTGGGATGGGGACACCGAGGAAGGAAACTGGAATCATTGCTTGCTGGAAGTTCAATCCAATAAACATCTAATTGTTTGCACCTTCGGACTTTGGGTATTGCTGCTCTGTGTGTACGCGAGAAGGACACGGTAATGGGAGGGTGAAGGGATAAACCCTCTAACACTAACTAACATCTAACACACATTTCAACCTCTTCTTTTCACACTGTTGCTCATTCTCAGGGGCTGCTTTGTCTCCAGACAGATCCATTCTCTTTCAGGACGGCCTTGCTCTTTCCGTCTGTTTCACTCACTGAGGTGTCAGAGTAAACACTCCCCTTCCTAGTCTCAGACAAACACTAGTATTAACTGTTTGCTACTGATGGGTTTAGAAAGCATTTGTCAAGATGCCATTTCTGGGGGATTTTTCCCAAGATCCAGTATTTTGTGTTCAAACATCTCCCAGCTTCCTTGGTGAAAATAAGGCCAAGGTTTCCTTGCAATGTAGAGGGAGTTTTTCACCCCAGATGGGACTTGAACCCACAATCTCTGACTTAGAAAGCCATTGCCTTGTCCATTAGGCCACTGGGGCCCTGTGAAAGAAGGGAAATTCCATCTCCTAAATGCATATTTCTCATATTAACTTGGAAGCCAAACACCCTCTTTGTGCACCTTACAGAAATGTCTGCATCCCCTGGCAGCGAGGCTACTGGGCAGGTCACTTACAGAGCTGAGCACCACCTTTCTGCCGGCCATCTTTAGAGAAGAAGGCTCTTTTCCCTGACAGCCACACACACACAGCACTGTCTAGCGCCCCGAGAGCCTCCCTCGTGTTCTCCCGCAGCAGTCGCCTGCCGGTGTGGGTGGGAAAAGGGGACCAGGAAGCAGTGCAGCCTCAGGCCGGGACAGGAGGCCCTCGCCACGCCCAGGCCTGTCTCTTGCCTTCAGCCCAGGCAGCCAGAGGTGCCGGGGAGCTCCCTGGCAGGCCGCCGCCTCAGCCAGGAAATAAGGAAAAGGGGATGAATGAAGAAGTCAGGAAATAAAAAGGAAATGAAGAGGTTTGTCGAATGGGTTTCTGCCCAATTTACCATCTTCTCAGCTACCGCTCAAAGTTAAAGACCTAAAGTCGACCTATCGGCATAAGTACAGATGGTTAGGTGGGAATTAAAAGGAGCTGCTGTCACAAGTGTTAGGTGCCTGCAAGCAGCATGCAGACCATTTAAAAACACCGCAATTAGAGGCTCAGATGAAACGTTTGCCCTAAATCAGAATCGACAATAGGACGACCAGCAGAAAGCCACTCTGGGTAAATGGCCGAGTAATGGAGGCTGTTAGAGGCAAAAAGTCATTCCTCATAATTTGGAAATCAGATCCTAGTGAGGATAATAGGAAGGTGCATAAACTCTGGCCTGTTAAGTGTCAAAGTGTAAGAAGTCAGGCCAAGAAAGAATCTGAGAAGCAACATGCTAAAGACACAAAAGCTGAGCATAAATCCGGTCAATGCGAGTCCTGGTCTGTCCCCGCAGAAAGGTGAACCCCCTCTGTGGCTGGAGTGAGCTCCTCTAAGCCGACCTCACTACAGACGTGCACCAGGTAATGCTCATTGTAAAAATGTTTCCTCTGATGGTTGGGAAAACGGAACCAGCGGTCCTCAGGCCGGCTGACACAATTAACCCCCCCAACAACAAACATCATGCAGTCCAGAGGAAGGGAGTCTTTGATCTTCCCTCTCATGCCTTAACTGGGGACCATACACACTAATATAGCAGTAACCAGTGCCACAGAGCACAAAGCCCACCAGTAATGCCCTCCCTGGTCGGAGCTCCACCACCTTCTGTACTCGCACCGTGAATGTGAAGAACAAGACTCCAGCCCCATCATTCTTCCCTGGCCAGGAGGCCCTTCCTCCAATCAACCTCTGCCTATTGAGCTACCCTAGAGTTGTTAATGTGCATTTCCTGAACACCCACCATGGCCAAGTCCAGCTGCTCCAAGGCACTGAACAGCAAGCACCTCCTCCTGGGCCCCCAAATCCCTGCCACCTTCCACATGGCCACTTTCACAGGTGCCCCTTCCAGGGCACTGCCCTTGCTCAACTGCGCAGAGGAGTTTTCATCCCCAATGCCTGCCTGCCACTTCCCAGCAGCCCTCTGGCACCATTCCTGAGGGCCACCATCAGGGGCGGCTCTAGAAAATAGGCTGCCCCAAGCAGCGCGGTGCGCTGCGCCGCCCTTCCTCGGTCCCGCGGCGGGTCCCCTCTTCCCGCGGCTCCGGTTGAGCTCCCGCGGCAGGTCCACCGGAGCCCCGGGACGAGCGGACCTCCCGCGGGCACGGCTGCGGACGGTTCGCGGGTCCGGCGGCTCCGCTTGAGCTGCCGCAGTCATGCCTGCGGGAGGTCCAGCCGAGCCGCGGGACGAGCGCCCCCTCCGCAGTCATGCCTGCGGCAGGTCCGCTCGTCCGTGGCTCCGGTGGACCTCCCGCAGGCATGACTGCGGCAGGTCCACCGGCCCAGCCTGCCGCCCCCTAGATTTGGCCGCCCTAGGCAACAGCTTGGTTTGCTGGTGCCTAGAGCCGCCCCTGGCCACCATGTTCGGAAAGACAGCTCTCATCCCTCAGGGGCCCCATGAGAATACAGTATTGCAACTTTTTTAATGGAAAGGGCCCCCAAAATTGCTTTGCCCTAGGCCAGCCCTGCTCACCTTGGGTGCAGGCACCGCTGTGCTTCCAGAGAACAAGCTGCCAAAGGCTGGGGTTAAGCCAGGGACCTTTAGATCTTCAGTCTAACACTCTCCCAACTGAGCTACTTTGGCAGCTGCTTAAAAGTATTTTGGCCTGTTGCTTCTCTGCTCGGGATGTTTTTGCAGCAGTTGAAAAGCAGGTAGGAAAGCAGGGCCAGCCCCCGAGTGGGGCCTCTGACCGTTCCCACTCAAGGGGCTCCTTTTGGCAGTGGGGCAGGAGATATTTCCCACAAGAGGCTCCTACGCTGCCTCATCCCCCAAGACCCCTCCTCCCGCTCACTGCTCTCCGTCCCCTCCCCACCCTCACTCGCCCTTATGGTCATTAGAAAGTGGCAAGGCAGAGCCCTCCCATTTTTAAAAGCCCTGGGGTGTTGTTCCCCCCTGTTCAGGCACCCCTGGGGGGCCTGCACTTCACACAGCTCTCCCTGATTTCAGCTGTTAGTGAGGGAGCCTCACTGCTAGCGCAGACTTGGCAGTTTCTTGCAGGAGAGACACTGTCCCAAAGCAGGACTAATGCTTAGAGCTGGTTCTCAGTGATTTCAGATCTGTTGGTCTGCAGCAAGACTCTCCATTGAGTCTTAACCAGCTCGGTTATTACACAGGGAAGAACAAAAGGGTGAAATGGGGCCTGGGACCCTTAAGAAGAATCCACCCCACCAAGTACAACA